>NC_051161.1:69024554-69264554 GCF_013339745.2 Dermacentor silvarum
GTGGGAGGTACAGCTCGCCACTCGGACTGGGGGTGCAGACGACACGCCTTCAGCAAGTCCAGCGGGCGGCCAAGCCAGTGGAACGCTGGACTAAGGGCTGGACCACCCATCGCTCTTTGACCACTTTCCCCACACTCCCTGTCTGAATAACAAAGCACTGCTGTGTGCACAGTTCTTTGCAAACCAAGCCAAACAGACATTGCGCTCGTGATAACTAGATTTACAAGAGTGTTAAACCTCAGCGAATTGCTTTTCTACCTTCTCATAAAACTTCTTCACGCTTGCTTCCTCTTTGTGCTCTTTTAACCTTTCAGAACAAATGGTTAACTTATGAGCGGTAATTAGGTGCGGCACCATTTGTATGTCGCCTTCGCAGACTGCGTGACAGTGCCCACAGAAACAGTTCTGTTTTCTTTATGTGTGTGTGTTTGTGTGTGTGTGTGTATGTTTGTGTGTGTGTGTGCGTGGGCGCCGTGCATGTGCGTGCGTGTGAATTTCTTTTCTTACTTATTTTTCTCGCTCTCTCACCTATCGCATTCCATTACCCCTCCGCGGTACAGGATAGCCAATCGGAGATAACCTCCGGTTAACCACACCTGTCTTTCTTTACCTTTCTCTCTCTCTGAACACTATTCGTCTTTCCATTCCTTCTATCTCAAGATGTGTCCAACGAAAAAAGGTGTTCCGTCTAGCTGGTTTAGAGCTGTGCGGAAATGAAGCCTTTCATTTTAAAGGACGTGCACTGTTTCATCTATCCCATCTACAGAAGGCCACAAATGCGCTGCTGCGGTTTCTGAAGATTGCTGGACCAAGCGACCATCTGGCGTACAGAGAAATGATTGAATTTCTCTTGCTCTCTTATTCTCTACCTCCCCTTTCCTCAGCGAAGGGTAGCCAACCAGGCTCAGTTCCTGTTAACCTTCCAGCCTTTCATTTATCCTTACATCGCTCTCTATGAGTGAATTGGACATTAATTTTTTCGCATTCACAACTCATAACAAGTGCTTAGGTGCCCTCAATTTTTTATTTCTCATTGTTTCTTTTTATTCTTAGAGATAGTGGCACAGCCAGCTCTCTCAGTGGTCAAGCTCCCCATTTTTCGCAGATAATATAGAATCAGTAGCTGCTTCTCGTTTGCGCACATTAACCTTACGTCGTCGCGTTTACATTGTCTTAGCAACACTTTCAACTTTCAACTTATTTTCGCATTTTTCCATCATGCAACGAGCGAATCTACGGCATATGGTTTCGGCAAGTTATTGACCACAAGATGATAGAAATAGAAAAGTGCCACAGCGACAAAGAGCTTCTAGCCATTGACACTTGCGGATCCACTCACCTGTTGACAGCGAAGCTGTTAGCCTCCAGTCGGTCTGGATTTCTCGTCCGTTCGTGCTCATCCACAACACAGGCACCGCCACCTAGCGGCCGAGGCCACTCAGACAGACCTCGAACGGCAGCTGGAAAAGGGATTGTCTTCAGGGTTCCGCGTAACAGAATTATGTTTTCTTGCATATTCGAATTACAATCCGAGGCTAGCTATGTCTGCAGCTTGTGTGCAAGTCGTACTTTTCGAATTTTCTGACGCAATTTACGTTGAAAATTTCAGTTAGTTCTATAGGGCACTTGGCGGAGGGCCTAGAGGAATGAGGCTGTATGCTGCACTTCCGCACACGTGCGCGTGACATACGTGTGCACACAATGTATCTGTCCTTGATGCGTCGGCGCTCTGGCCCGTTGCATCTGCCAGCACAGCGTCTAGCTGCTGCGACCGTAATCGACATTATGACAAACACAGTCCAAATCGGGGTATTACATCAGCAGTTTGTTGTTGTCTAACGTCGCTTGCGGTGGTGGTGGTACTTGTCCATCGTCGTCGAACGTCAGTTGGGGTGGTGTTACTTGTCTAACGTCAGTTGTGCTTGTCTAACGTCGGCAAACCGCTTGGCTGTGCATCCACTTTCACAAAGTGGAATGAAGGCGTTTTTTTTTCTTTCTCTCTCTCTCTCTCTCTCTCTCCGCAGAGATGAGAAGAATGATTACGGAACCGCGCAGGCGCTTTCGACCGACAGAAAAGAAAAATCGAGGAAGATGTGTGATAGCGCGAAACGGTGAAAACAAAAACAAAAAAGTCAGTCACACTCTAAGCGCTTACCGATCAAAGCAGTCGGAAAGGATCCGATAAGCTGCAGGACGTGACTGCAACAGCGGGTGGATGCCTTGAAGGCACGCAATGTACGCTTTCGCAAAATCCCAGCTGCGCTAGCTTGAAGTCGACATCCATTTTGCGTCGTCAAGACAGTTATTAATTTGTGCTTAAGGGACGCGCGTCAAGATTCCTCAAGATGAGCGGAGCTCTAGACTAGCTTTCAATGAAGTTTAAGGAAGCCAGCCGCAGTAGCTCTTGGGTCGAGACCTGCGTGTACTGCAGCATGCTAGAGTAGAAGAGAGAGACATGGGCCATTTTCTTTCGAAAACGGCCGGGCAAACCTTCAGACTCCAAACAAGACCAGCTGGAAAATTAAAACTTGTCTTTTTTTTTTTTTTCGTTCTCTCCTTTCCTTGTTTCATCTGCGTCCCACTGCTATCCGATGCCGCTGCTTTTGTTGAGTTTCTTCCATTGTATCACAGTGTGCTAGTCCATCTGTCAGCCCCCTTATTATTTTAGTTTCCATTTGTTCTTGTAATTCACCGACTCCTATCTCACTCCTTAGCTTCAGAACCTCCCACTAGAGTGTCTCGCTACCATTTAGAAGGGGTTGCAATAAACTTTTTTTTTTGCGCCGTCTTAATGTTCATTGTTTACTTGTCTCTTTCAATTACGGGACATAAACGTCTTACATTTTCTTCCTGGACCGTGGTTGCAATTATCACGACTCTGTTTGTTATCGTATATAGTGTTTCAGCCTTGCTCCTCGTTTTCCCTTTCCTGTGTATATGTTTTCAAATCAAATATTAATAATAAATTCAATTTATTGTTCACGGTCATACAACACATCAATTTCAACAAACTCATTTAAACTAACATCAGGAGTCTGCTATAATTGCTCATCGGAGATGATTACGTTATGAGCTTAATATTCGTACCTGTTCTGTTGCTTTTTTAACATTCGTTGCCACGTGGGGCAGAGATGTCATCCAGCTATCGATGTCAATTATGCAAGTCCATTCCCGGGTTAAATCAAATCCTTGCCATCTGAAGCGCGTCATTATTCGGCGCATGGTCAGTCAACAGGAGAAGTTGACACCATGGAGAGAGGGTTCATGCTCAAGGTTTATTTAGATATGGCCGCCGTGGTGAAGACAGAGTAAACGCTGTGGCTTGATTTTTGAGAAGGACACCACAGAAGGGCCAATCCCTCCCAAAAATTAATTTCCGGAGAAATTACGACAAAAACAAAATAATAGCAAAGCGACACAATAAGTCATGAAATAATGACGCCAGCCAACTATCCGAGCCGGACTTATCACTGGCCCATCTAATGCTTGGTCATTCGGTACGGTGTCGTTCTCTGTGAACGTTATGGGGTGATATTAGCGAGTACGATTGTTCAAAGTTGTTCTGGTAGTTCATGTATAGAATTCCGCCGTTGAGAATGAATGAATTATGGAGTTTTACGTGCCAAAACTACGATTCGATAATGAATCACGCCTTAGAGGTGGACTCTGGAATTTTTTTGACCACCAGGGGATCTTTAACGTGGCCTCAACGCGTACCAGGGACACGGGCGTTTTTTCATATCACGCCCATCGAAATGCGGCCGCCGCGGCTGGGATTTCATCCCGTGACCTTGTGCTTAGCAGCGCCACAGCATAACCGCTAGGCAACCGCGGTGGGTGCGTGGATGAGGAGGCTTTATATATTTGCCTTTATGCCTATCGCAAGTTAAACCCAACTCATTAACAGTGCGACTTGTTAAAACCAGAAAGCAACAGTTCACAGAACCAATACTGCCATGTTACAAGTATCATTACTACTACACAGCCGGTTCGCCAGTCGATTAGCGTTCAGTCATGGCTATTCTTTTTCCTTCGCCATGTACCTGCGTTACAGTCGTCCTTATAGAAATGGTTTACGACAAGGGTAATTTGTCATGACTGTGGCGCGAGCCAGCAACGCATATTTCCCAGGCAGCGATCACTTCTAATTAATTACCCGGATAACACGCAGCGCCCGTGAAGTGAGGGTTAGCACTCGTACTGCCACACAGCTGAACGGTTTCTCAAAGAAATACGGGCGCGAACACTGACTTGTGATACAAACACCCCACGGTTATAGTTTTGTTATCTATAGTTGCCGCAACCAAAACAATACCGCAACTAAACACAGACGTGGTGCGCCTGTGCCAAGCAGCCAGAGCTGGATATACCAAGAGAACCGAAGCTCCCAGCAGACGCCCACTAGTATCGTGTTATCAAATTATTTATGAGACCCACCATAAAGAAAACATGTAATAACCGGAAAACATAAATAGGCCCTCTCTCACCAACCAGCACGCTAAAAGACACACATGCACGGGACTCGTCGCGGTTCCTTCGCGGGCACAGAAATGACGACGAATAAAGCAAAAGATAGAAGGGCCACTAATACAGGAACGAAAACGCAAACAAGCAATAAGAAAGCTCTCATGAAGGTCCCCGTAAGACGTCCGGTGTGTTGAGAAGGAGGGAGAAGATAGAGGCGGCATTCCAACGAGCGAGCGAGGAGCTCGCTGCTGACTGCACGGGGTGTGACAAATGATCATAACCGCCGCGGCCGCCTAGTGAGGAGGCTGAAACGATGAGCTGAACGCGAACGTGCTCTGCATGCGAGACCGCGAAGAGCTGTTGTAGGCTGTAAAACAGCCGACAGCGTGTCCACGTCTTCAGGAACGGGCGCTGTGGGATTTCAGAGCAGCCCGCCTGGTAGACTGCCATACAACAAGGAAGTTCTACATTAGAAGATATATGTACAGGACTGCTGTATAAATGCAGAATTACAGTTGACTAAAACCTTTTTCGGTTGAAGCTGAAAGTAAGTGGCCATCCTAATTTCCCACTGTGAGCTTTACTGCACTTCACGCGTGAGCATTCACGGTTGAGCATCACGCAAGTGCACTACAGGCGTGAACTGGGTCTGCGCAGCAAGATTCTGCGTTGCTAGCTTAATTCGGCGATAGCGGACTGGATTCAAGGCTTTCCCTCTCTCTCTTTTTTACTTTACAGTGAGTCCCACTGTGAGTAACAAGGCTCTTTAACTTGGACGTGCATACAGTAGTGTCTCGCGAGGAATGCCGTCTGTAAAAGTAGTAAAAAAAAGTTGCAATTTCGACCAAAAGGAGAACCATCGATTGTGATATAGCAGAATAGTGGACGGCTATACGAAGTAAAGATAGTAGTATTATCGGCCGTGTAAACTTGTAAACATAGGCATACTAACTCAATGAGCAAGCATGGTGTCACGCGTGCACAAGCAAACATGAACACATCTCACTCGATGACCGCGCAAACTCGGTGCCAAAATACTGAGTGAGGAAGCGCGGCGGCGAGGGAATTGACCTTCGTGCTGCGGATCGCACCAACGCTAACTAAGCCGCGAGAACGCAGCGCACAGCGCACTGTGTCCCCGACGCGGATGGCTTTCAACATATTCAACATACGGCCCCGGCGAACGCGCGCGCCCGCGCGGACCGCTGTATCTCGAAAGCCAGCTGCGTCGCGGACACAGACCGCCTTGCGCTGTGTTTTCGTGGCCGCCCGGGCTAGAACGTCCCCTCCCCCCTATTTCCATAACCTCCCACTGGTCGAGCGCTGCGCGCAACGGAAAGACGGCGCGCTTCCTACCCGCTTTCCTCCCTTGCGTGCGCGAGATGGAGCCGCAATCGCCGGCTCACCCTCGCACGCTTCCACTCGCACATACAGCAATACGGAGCGCGGCGACGATTGTATCGCCGTTGGACTTTATACGGAACCTCACGGCGATGGCGACGACGACGGCATAAATGCGCTTGGAGTGTCCATATAATTGATATCGCAATACAAGTCAATTCATGAAGAGTGTCCTTCGATGCCGACGGAGCAGCGGAGCAACGCTGCCTCTCTGTTGACAATCCCGATTGAGGTTAGCGACAACAAAAGCTCACCATGCAGCGTTCCGTATACTTAAAGGTCGAAGTTTAGCTGAATTCTGAGCTTTCGAAATAACCCCTCGGTCCGTCTTACCTCGCACTCTCGTACTGGCGTGAGTCTTCCGCACCAGCTTATTCTTTAGAAAGTCGGCTTTAGAATTACTTTATTTGGCCTGCCTCATAACCAAATCGTGGCTTCTGGCACGTAAAACCTCAGAATTCAGAATTCGGCCACCAAACTCCCGTTAACTATACCTGACAGGCTGCTTCGCGTTCTCATTAGTTGGCCAGCTTCGCCCTAAACTGTGTGGCATCCACTCAAGTCCCGCCAGTTCTTCCGGGTCGTACGCTGCCCTGAGCTCCGCCGTGACGGCAGCCGCGCTGCGCTTCGTTAGAATCCGAAAGGGCGGGCAAACATGAAGCCTGCAAAGAAGGCGAAAGACAGATCTGCGGATATGGCCTCTACTGGGCCGTAGATAGAGCGCGCATAGCCTGTCTCCCAAGCATGAAGTTTGCCATCTCGCGCACACGCACGCGAAGCGACCAAATCGCGAAGGCAAAGGCGTCGTGCGTGGACCGCCTTCCGTGATGGATGATGCTCTAATGAGCGTCGCGGAGCATCGCGGGCCCCCGCTGCTTCTGCAGCTTCTTAAGCACCGACTCCCTATACTATCTCTCCAATGTGGCTTCGCGCGGCTCGTGCACGAGTTTTGCAACGAGTTTAAAGGCTAAATCGCGTGGAACACCACTATTGCTGATGTCGAGCTGTTGGGGTTGCCGCGTTGGCATAACTGCTATTGGTTATACGCTAGCATGAAGCTATATTCTCACGAGTGCGCTGTATATAGTTATATTTTCCGCTTCAAATAGGCACGTTTCTTTTAGTGTGGGCGCGGTACTGTTTAAGACGAAAGGTTTCATTTTACATACGTACAGCCGTGAGCAAAAATATATGGACCACAGTGTCACCGAAAAAACCTAATTCCTTCGTAATTATCATGCATAAACGGAAATTGATGAGTGCACTGGAAAGTTCGCAGTGTGAAGTTTGGACTGCATTCCTCAATTTCAAGTTACCTTCACCGGCAGAGGAGAAAATTAACTTTATCGCGCAATCCCTGGTCCGTATACTTTTGCTCAGGGGTGTACATACGGAGTGGTTGGAAATTGAACTGCTCACTTACTCACTAAACCTTATAGGTCCGTTCTGTATTATTTGATATAAACCAATAGAGTCCCGTAAGTATCCGCCGAATTTTACTTCCGTAAGTTGGTAGAAATCAGAAGGTGCACGACTATAGTTTCGTTCAGATGTGTGCTCATCTTAATTAGCATGACTATAAGGCAGCTACGATAAGGGCTGATGTGTGAAAAGGCATATTGTCCTTGGTGCCACCAAATATGAGACGAGACGGGGTGAACTAATGTTTAGAAGAAGATCTTTAATACATATTTTTCAGCTCCAAGTCAACTTATGCTCTCTGGCCAGGAAAGCGCTATACTATGTATACGGCCTATAGTCATGCGTTCTCCACCGCAACGAGCCCAGACAAACACCAAGACGCCAAGCTCTCCACAAAGCAGCAGCTGGCAGCTGGCTTCTGAGGATCCCGGAAATAGGACAGGAAGGCTCGCCAGACCACAGGTGCCCTCTCATCATCAATATTGGGAGTTGGAGAGGTTAACCTCTACATGCTGTACGACGCACTGCTCCGCCCCCATGGTCCGGGTAGCCGCGTTCCGGGCGTTTGCAAAGGCAGGGCAGACCCACAACTGGTGTTAGGTTCTAGCAATGATGAATGCCGGGCTCATTCCTGGTGCTGACGACCAAGTACACGTGGTGGTCTCCCCGACGATACCGAGGCAGGCAGCCTTAACCGGAACGTGTAGTGTCATTTTATCAAATGACGATACGAATTTTGCGAGGCACGGTGGTAGCGCGATACCGCCAAGGCAATACATTTCCAGTAGCAGTGCGATGTAAATTGCCGGCATCAGTCCACAGAAGTGTTCGAATACATGCCATACAAGTACATTGCTACAGTGAGACAAACAACAGGGCGGAGAACACTAACCCGGCGACGCGTGAATGATAGACACGCATACATGGGCAATGTTGAACGCTATGAACGCATCTTCAATGAAGTGTAATAGACAGTTTAACAGAATACTTGATGATAATAACAAAGGTCAATAATTGGCTGTTGAACTGTGGCGTGCGTGGTAAAGGAAGACGAAAGAGAGAAAGAAGTAACTTGTCCGAAATGGGTTCCCACAGTATCCCAACTATAACGTAGAGAACCGCACAAACTGTTATGACGAAATGTTGGCCACAAACAAGAAAAGGATTGAATATATTTCGTTCAGTGACGTTTACTATTCTTTCTGCTCGGGCCAGGATATGTCCGACGGTGTGGTATAAGCACGCAGCTCCTCAGCAAGAACGCCAAAGTGTGTGTGCGCGCAGCGCTAATGCCAACAGCGGAAGCCAGAACGCTGCCTCCGGCTAAGCCGACTGAGCTCAACGCCACCTAGATAGTACAAGGCCTGTTCACTCCGATCCATGAGGTCATGCTACCTGGTCTGAAATTTACATTGCCAAACCTAGCGTGACGAAAGCGCGCGGTGACGACGCTGCTTATTCGGGAGCATCCCCATTAGATTCTATGGCAGTCGGGCCAGGTAGGATCGTCAGGATGACGTCAAGGATCGGAGTGAACCGGCCTTGTGCTATCTAGGTGGCGTTGGCAGAGCACGACGGTGCGTCCACATGGCTTCATCGTTTTTGCAGCAAAACACACTGCGCGTCTCTGGGGGCCTTCAAGCCCACCAAGCGTGGGCCGCGCAAGCACCGTCGATACCGGAACAGCACGACGGCGCAAACGTGCCCCGGGTGTCCTTATAAGTGCTATCGCGATAAAATTATGTACTTCACAAGCAATTAGCCACTAGTAACAGTCTAATGAAACCATAACTAGGCTTATCTCAGAAGCAGCAACTCAAGTGGGAGTTAAGGCACCAAGGCAACAAGTAGGTAAGCTCTCTCAAGTAACAAAGGCCCTAATAAAGAAACGACAATGCATGAAAGTGTCAAACTCGAAGATCAGATAGAATTCGCTGAACTGTCAAAAGTGATCAACAAGAAGGGGGATATTCGAAATTATAACGCGGAAAAGATTGAGGGAGCAGTAAAATATGGACGCAGCATGAAATCGGCGAGTAGAAAACTCGGCCTAGGACACGGCAAGATGTATGCACTGAAGGATATACAGGGTTATATCATCAGCAATTTCAATGGCGTAGAAAAAGCAGCGGAAGAATTCTGTACTGATCTGTACAATACTCAGACGAGCCAAGCTACTTTCATTCCAAGTAGTGAACAGGATACAGAGGCTCCTTCTATAACTAGCGATGAAGCTAGAACGGCCTTGCAAGACATGACCAGGAGAAAAGCTCCTGGAGAAGATGGAATAACAGTCGATTTAATCAAAGATGGAAGAGATAACATGCTTGAAAGGCTTACATCCCTTTATACACAATGCTCCACGACTTCAAGTGTACCAGATAGCTCGAAGAACGCCAACATTATACTAATCCATAAGAAGGGAGACGTTAAATAATTGAAAAATTATAGGCCCATTAGCTTGCTTTCAGTATTGTATAAAATATTCACCTAGATATTTTCCAATAGAATAAGGACATTTGACTTCTGTCAACCAAGAGGCTGGCTTCAGGAAGGGATTTTCTACGATGGATCATATTCGTGTCATCAATCAGGTAATCGAGAAATCTACGGAGTACAATCAACATCTTATATGGCTTTCATGGACTATGAAAAGACACTTGATTCAGTAGAAATACCAGCAGTCATAGAGGCATTGCGTAATCAAAAAGTACAGGAGGCATACCTGAATATCTTGGCAAATATCTACAAAAATTCCACAGCTACATTGGTTCTCCAGAAAAAAAGTAGAAAGTTACCTATCAAGAAAGGGGTCAGGCAAGGAGACACAATCTCTCCACTGCTATTCACTGCATGCTTAGAAGAAGTATTCAAGCTCTTATTCTGGGAAGGCTTAGGAGTGAGGATCAACGGCGAATATCTCAGCAACCTTCGGTTTACAGATGACATTTTCCTGTTCAGCAACATTGGGGACGAATTACAACAAATGATTGAGGACCTTAACCGAGAAAGTGTAAGAGTGGGGTTGAATATTAGTATGCAGAAGACATATATAATGTTTAATAGCCCGGCAAGGGAATAAGAATTTAGGATAGCCAGACAGCCTCTAGAGTCTGTAAAGGAGTACATTTATGTAGGTCAATTACTCAAAGGGGCTCTGATCATGAGAAGGAGATTTACAGAAAATAAAATTTTGTTGGAGTGCATACGGCAGGCATTACCAAATTTTACTAAACATTAGTTTAGGCATTACTAAACTGGGAGCTTACCACTGTCGTTGAAAAGAAAAGTGTACAATCATTGCATTCTACCGGTGCTAACATGTGGGGCAGAAACTTGGAAGTTAACAAAGAAGCTCGATAACAAGTTAAGGACCGCACAAAGTGCAATGGAACGAAAAATCTTAGGACTAACGTTAAGAGACAGGAAGAGAGCGGTGTGGATCAGAGAACAAACGGGGATAGCCGATCGATATTCTAGTTGACATTAAGCGGAAGAAACGGAGCTGGGCAGGCCATGTAATGCGTAGGATGGATAACTGGTGGACCATAAGAGTTACAGAATGGATACCAAGAGAAGGGAAGCGCACTAGAGGACGGCAGAAAATTAGGTGAAGTGATGAAGTTAAGAAATTTGCAGGTGCAAGTTGGAATCAGCTAGCACAAGACAGGAGTAATTGGAGATCGCAGAAAGAGGCCTTCGTCCTGCACTGGGCATAAATATAGGCTGATGATGATGATGAACAGTCCAATGCGCTGTATACAATGTGCACAGCGTGGAAGATGTGTGTTCTGTGCACTGTATAGAATCAAAATAATCCCATAAGACGTCCGGTGCACTATAGCTTCACAAGAATCACAAGACAGCACACAAGCTTCATCAAAGACTGGAAAAAAAATGTTTATTAGACTGTTAACAGAATGTATCAAAATAACCGACGTCTACAGATTCCACCTAAGGTATGACGTTACAGAAGAAGCGGAAAAAGAGAGTCCTCAGGAACTACAAACAGAAATGAACGTACAAAAAAATTCTGTGGTGTTTTAGCGGTAAATACTAGAGAAAATCATTAACGTTACGTCGCTCCTCTTTTAGGTCTCGGATGGATGATGGACAGCGGTCATCACAATGTAAAGCGTTGTTCAGGAGCTCACTCTACATCTGTCCTAAATAATCAAGAAGCGAAGTGCGAATATATATATATATAGTAGAATCTTGTGGATACTATCTTCACGGGAACCGGAAAATAAAACGTACCATCCGAAATTCGTATTGTCCGACCAAATCGTATATAACAAAAACGTATTATGCAGGATTGTATCAAGGAGATTCCACTATATACGAGTATATATCAAGCACTTGAGCAATGCTACAAGGTAAACAGAACAAGGGTTTAATTTCAACACTTTGATTGGTGGACCGGTCTTCATCAGGTTTACACAAAATGGAGGACGCTTAAGCTTCGCCTTTAAGAGTAGAACGCGATAGCGTTATCGGGACCCGTTCGCATCGCATCGTTCGCATACGGCAAGTAGGCTTCATTTGCTGCAACACTGAACGTGGGAAAGCCAGCTTATAAAGACCAAGCTTACACCGATCCCCTTAAAGTCGGCTTCACTTTTAAACTGAAATGCATTGCTGGAAAGACGTATTTCCAGGTGTAATGTAAGTAACTTATATTAATATGTGAAGGCGCTAGCACCTTTTTTGTTTATTTTATTAATTGTTTGCTATTGCCCCGACGCGCGCAGGTCTGGTAGAAATGCTGGAAAGGGGTTTGTGTTTGAGTTTCCTCGTAGCAGAATTAGGTTTTCTCGTACATTCAAATTACAATCCGATGCCGATTGGTAAACAATCCGACGGCGAATCCGACGCCGAATGGTAAAGCCGTACTTTACCATTTTTCTGAGAGATTTCACTGTGAGAAATTCAATTTTAGGGGCGAAGCTCCTTATAGCGGCACCCGTTCGTCCCCGTCGCCGTAGTAGTAGTGTGTAACCAGTCTGAGAAAAATGAGAAAAAAAAATTCCGAAGTTGTGTCCGTAGCGCGGAACCGAACCAGGGACCCCTCGCTTCCGAGCGCGCGGCGTTAGCCCACTACGCCACGAAGCGGACATGAACACACGCACCACGATGGCAATAAATACCCAACATTAACGAAAGGCCGCGTTTCTAGCGCGTTTCTAACGCGTTTGTGCTAGCGCGTTACGGCCCGTGTAAGAAGCTGGTGTAAGACGCTGTGGCCTCTCCGCCTTACCTTCAACGCGTTTCGAACGCGCTGCCCAAAGCGGTGGCAAGTCAAGTTCAAGTCGAGGAGCGTTTATGAATACGGGGGGTATACTCTCTCAGCAGTCATGTGATGGCGTCGGCAAACGCGGTGCACGTTCTGGCATGTGTAAATGGCTGCGTAAGACGCTGTGGCCGCTCCCCCTTACTAGAGAGTACTGCACGTTTCTAACGCGTTTGTGCTAGCGTCCCCTTAAGCGGGAGATCCGATGATTCCCTCCGGAGCTTCGCCCACTCATCATCATTCACCCCGTGGATATGCTGTGATTTTTTTGTTCACCAAAACCTTGCACTACGGGGATGGCCTGGGGGGTCGATGTGGTTGGATGATTTTCTCCGCCACCCGCGATCACACGCCGGTTGTCGACGCCGGATTTTCTGCGACACGGGGCACTAAACGGCGTTAAAATGTCACTTCGGCACTGATATTGAAGACAGCAGACAGCGTGCCTGGTCGTTCTCACATACAGTGGTGACAGTGATTGACTCTCTCTAGGCGTTTTGACATATTTACAGCAGCCTTATTGACAACGATGCAGGGCAAGAGGAAGGCGGAGTCCCATGAATGTAGGGCAAGGAGGCAAATGCAATAAAATACAAGAAAGAAAGAAAAACCGCCATCTTGTTTGGACAGCAAAGTAGCCTGAAACATTTCCGATTTCGATACTGTCTTCTTTGACGGCTTTGTCGGAATTGGAACGAGACTTAAGATGGCTGCTGTCCGCTTAGCCTAGACTAGTTTGCCGTCAACCGCGAGCATTGAAACACAGCTAATATTTTGTTGAAAATTATCGATTTGTAAAAGTCACAAAGCCATTTAAGCCCGAATGACGATGTTTAGGAAAATATAGGCACTAACCGTTACCATTCCTGCAGTCTCTGTAGACACTAGCGCCAGAGTTCTTTATAACAATTTTTGTAAGAAACTCTACACTAAATACGTAGCTTCCGAGATTGCGTTGCGCTGGTGCCATTTCGGAGGCCACGCTAAGTAGATCTGGAGCACCGTCAGAGTCGCGACTGGTCGTTACCATTTGCGGTTTCGTGTGCAGCGAGCGAAGTTGACGGGGACGGCTCGTAGTGGCAAGAGAACACAACAATGGGCCCGAGTCTACGGAGCGGACGACGTAGTGAGGTTAAGAATGTGGGTTCAGGGCAGGCATGCATGTTAATTGCGCCAAGTGCGCGTACGTTTAAAATTTGCGCACCGCTTGTGTCCACTCCTAATCTGGTAATGAAGCTTTGTTGGCAGCTTTCGCGCCTCGTGGACAGTGCGCAATTCACTTCTCAGGTCACCATTAGTAGGGTAATCCAGTCGGAATGAATGGACGAACGTGCTCCCTCGGATTCGGTGCCTAAGAATAGCAGCCAATTCGCTTAGCTGTATTCGTGTGCTAGGACAGAGTTCAGAGTTGTTGAACTGTCGTTGGGGTGAGGCAACAATGCGCACTCGGACTACCTTGCCCAAAAGTATCTGTGCATTGCCTACCGCTTTTTGGCGCTGGGACCCCATGACCTGCGTAATTGGCGAATCATTCTTCCACGTGAAGCTGCATGCTCTGTGATGAACAGACGGGAAATTATATACATATATATATATATATATATATATATATATATATATATATATATATATATATATAGAGAGAGAGAGAGAGAGAGAGAGAGAAAATTATCGAGCAAATAAGAACAAATTTTGGCCACCGACATTGCCCAAAGTGGATAAATATGTGCTCGGCAAACGAAGCGGAGGACGTCATATTTGCTCTTCACTGTAGTACACTGATTGTTTTCGCCGCTTCCCCATGCGTATTAATCAATTGCGTCAAGTGCGGGGAGTCCTAAAATTTGCTCACTCCTTGTGTTCGCTCCTGATCTGCAAAATGAAGTTTCTTCGTCACTTGCAAAAAAATGAATCAAATGTAGCCGCTTTTAGCATCCTGAACGCGGCGCACTTTGCTTTTATAAATAATATGTGTGTTATGTACCCGTATCTCAGCTCATATTGCATTGCTTTATTCTTTTTTGTGCCATGTTTTGAGACAGTGTCGCACATGTATACTGATTGGCCCCATAATGACTCTGAACAGCAGGTGCTGACCTTTTCGTTAGAGCCAATTAACAAGTAGCCATGGAGTGAAATGTCACTGGGCCCTTGGCCCGACATAACCCCTACGAACCGAGCCATCAAGGTTCTCTTAGGATTTTTCGTTAACACAGGCTTTGATTCAAGGCTGTGTATATGGTCTCGTCGTCGACATGGTCGCATCATACATCCCTATCTTCATTATAAACTTTTCTTTCTCTCCTCTTCCCGTTTCTTCTGAGCAGAGTATCAGGCTAGAGGACTATTACTTCAGGCCTCTCTTTCTGTATTTCCACTAATTAATTCTCCTATCTAGCTTTATGCCGTGTGTGTCTCGTTCCCAGCGATGCTCAAGTAAAATAATCAGCACAGCGCAGGGTCTTAGCCTCGGTCTCATGCTCATCTGCAGCCTGGTACCGTGATATCTGTGCTGAGTGAACTTGAAGGTGACGAATGTTGTGCATACTATAAAGGCTTCCTCCCGAACGCGAAGCAACACGAGGGCGTGCAATTGCATGGAAGGTGACGCTCAATTGTCAAATGAGAGAGTCGAGCGGCGCCGCGCCCTCAACCTCTGGGATACGAAATCATCTCCATCGGTATTCAAAGTTTACGAAATAAACCGCATGGTGCCCACACAGCAACAAGTTCTCGCAAGAGTTCGCAAATAATTCCTGAATTTAATTTATTAATGACTACACCTATGGTATCAAGGGCCCTTGGCCTTGGCTGGCCGGCTGCAACACTGTTACAAGAAGTGGCGAGCGTGGCACGAATTTCTGTGCGTAAAGGGCGCGTTACAATAAGGTGTGCTCTGCTTGCGCCGGCGCGTAGTTTTGTTGCTGATATTTCACGTCGTGCATAATATCAAACTCTGCCAATTCTTGTCACTAGCGACTCGCCTTAATTGGGGCAACACTCAAAGGATATACCAAGCAAAAAATCTGGACGGGCGTTTTATGTATACTTTGGTTTATCGAACTTATACTTTCTGCGTGGGAGACAATTTACTGCTGCTTCAGATCGGCCTGCAATGTGTCTGCCAGACGTTGTTTAAACAAAAAGAAAAAAAAGTAGCTTATTTTTATATTGTATATCACACCTTTTCCATCATAAACGATGATGTCGCTAGTTCGCAGCCATTTATCCCTCGTCGACTCTCCATTCACCGTCCCAACTGCTTTCCTCGCTGACACATTTCAGAAGCCTCGCGCCGCTACTCATTCGATTGCAAACACGGCGGCCACCTAGCTCGCTCACGTTGGGCGGGTAACTGCGTATGCAGCAGCAGGAGGTTTGGCTGCAAAGGCGAGCTAGTATCGGAAGACATGGCGGTCGCACACGCTTCGATCCATATCTGGCCCGAAACGCGTCTCCCGCGATAGACCAGAAAAGTAGAGGCAGCGACGGGCCTTTTGTTCTCGGGGAGACTGGATGACGGCCACCCCGCGTCGCGACTGCAGTGTTCTTTGTTTTTGTCGTTGTCGTTGATGTTATTTTGTTTTGTTTTTAAGCTCTTTATGCTTATGTTTTAAGCTTGAAATTCTTTCGGGACCCGTTCGTTGTTCTGATCAGTAGCAAGCGCGACAGGCGCCACGCGAAGAGTGAGTTTATTGCCGAGGAACGAGGAAAACGCGTATACACTGCTCCTATTTTGCGACCGCGCAGCGGGAAAGTCAGGAGATGCCAGAACCGAACCGAGTACGTTACACGAGGATTATCTATACTGTGAGCGTGCGCAGCAGACACGAACTCAATGCGCTGTGGCAACCAGTTGCAGCTATACGGTTCGGGTCGAATGAACTGAAACGGAGGACCGCTGGCACCCTACGCGGTGGGTCTATACTCTCTGTGAGGCGGACGTGTTCTTCGCTGGTCCAATGGGTTTATGGTTTGCTACGTGCTTTAAACATCCAGCCAAAGCCCCTTCGCTGGGGCTTTGGCTGAATTGGCAACAATAAATATATTTCAGTAAGGATTTGCGTGCAAAGTGGGAATGCGTTCACGTTGATATAATGACAGTTTCGAAGCATTACGCCTCCGGCTACACCATTTCGCTTGAATGTAAATATAAATTTGCTTTATAAATAAGAAAACTAAAGTGAAGAAGCAAGCAAAAATAAATAAAAAGTACATTACAGCAGCGCAAGTACTAACGTATAAAGGAAGAGGGAGAAGAAGACAGGGCAACAAATGATCAAGTCACTGCGTTTAACTACGGGAGTGAAAAAAGAGAAGAATTATAAATACTGCATGGAGAAATAGTGCAGCTCGTATGGCTTACACGAACAAGGAAGACTTCAAAAATATAACACTTGTTAAATATCAGAGCAAAGGTCGTTATATAGGCAGAACAGGAGCACGCAAAACAGCAGTGCATGATATGCGCACCAATCAGTTCAACGTGCGGGCGTAGCCTTGCGAACATGCACTGGCATAAGGCCTTCTTACAAAGTAATCTATCCAAAAACGACCTGCGTACCTACGCATACAACTAAGTGCCGAAGAGTCGCGGAAAACGGGCCATTCTTCTTTTTATATTGTACCCCTTTATATTGTTGCATAATACAGTAAGCAATTACATATATCTAGATATTACGTGGATCTACACTAATGTGCCCACCTGCCGAATTACCCATTCTTCCGTCTGCAACTGCATCCTAAAGCTTCGATCCCAGCACGCAGGTATGCATAAAATTATCTCCTCACGTGGTGCCGAATCCGTGAAATCGCACTCATCGAGATGGTGCTCGGAAACTTGTGTGACACCATGCGATAGTGATCGCATGCTGTGTGGCGTAATTAATTATCCACGAAAGAGTGAGGGGTGGGAGAGATTTGGTTGGTCTCACGTTTGCGTGCCACGCACTACCTACGCACGCTGAATCTCCTATGGGACAGGAACGAAGAGAATCGCAAATGATCGTACGAACCGACCGGCAAGCGCATAAGATATCCTCAATTGTGACTTGCGCTGCCTGAGAATTTTGTGCACCGATATCGTTTTCTCTGCTCCCCTTTTTCCCTTTCCATATTTTTAATCTCTATTCTCCTTCCCTTGTGCAGGGTAGCAAACCACACTTTACTCTCCTTAACCTCCCTGCTTTTCCTCTGTTAACTTCTTACCTCGCTCTCTCCTTTTGTGAGCGAAAGACCCCGCAAGTGGGCGCCACTGCTGCAAACCTAACACCGTGTGCAGACATTCTAATGACAGCCCCATCATCATCCTCATCGTCATGCAGAAGGAACGCCTCTTCCAGCTATTGAAATTAACGATGTCCTGCACCATAATATACCGTTCCGCATATTCCTTCGCTGACCTTGCCGGCATTTCCTTCATTTAGCATTGATCCTGTCAATTACTCTAACGGAACACCGATTGTTTATTGTACTCCTTGCATCAACCGGCCCATCTACACTTTCCCTGACTCTCGGCTTGACTGTCACGTAATCCACCCTCGATCTCTAATCTTTACTGCTGTCGCTCTTCCGTTAGATCGCACGCTCTATACTCATGGCGCGAAATTGGCACAAGAGTCAAAGCTGGCAATCTGTCAATTCTATACATACCCGACGCTTTGCGTTGCTTTCCCATCTCACAAGCCGTATTTTATAGCCGCGTCAGAGCGCACGGGATCAACTTTCTATCACGCCTGTCACACCTGTCTGCCTTGTGAGCTTATAATATACCACCCCTCATGTCCTCCGGTCGGCGAAGCTTGAATCCACATTTAGATTTTAATTGAGTTGCACACTCGCCCCGTACGTCTTGTGCATACACATTCATGTCCAAAGGGCTCCTCTGCGCAAAGGTGTAAAGACCATGGATTCCGCCAATGAATGCAACTTCAAATTGATGGCTGCCGTCCAAACTTGACATTGCGAAAGTTCCACTGCATTCGGAAATTTCAGTCTGCGCGTCTGAATTACGAATAAATGCGCTTTTTTTTTTTCAGTTCGCCTGCGGTCCGTATAATTTTTCTCACTGGGCTCGTGAATAAAACCGACGATGCACCAACATCGACTTCTGTAGACGTGCGTATATTTATAGGAGGGCAGCGATTCCTGAACCGTCGCGTTGCTCATCTATAGTTTTTATTTCCTTTAGGTCAATGGCACACGGCTTCCCCTGAGTAGACGCCAAGCAGAAGGAGAGTACGAAGATGTCGGCCTCATCAACTGCTGCAAGGTGAAAGACCGCAGAACAGAAGACTGCGATGCCTGCTGGCGTGCGAAAACTCCCAAAACTTAAGCATGAGGGATATTGAACGATTCATCTTGAAATGATTCATGTGCGATCATCTGCGTATACTTCCTGTTCATGACACTTAGTAAGTTCCGTGCGTCTTTTAACAAAACGGCCCGCAGTATAACGCCCTCCGTGACAGCAAGCGCTCATACTGATGCTCCATTCTAAATTTAAATAAATGGTTCAACATCGAGATTAGATAGATAGATAGATAGATAGATAGATAGATAGATAGATAGATAGATAGATAGATAGATAGATAGATAGATAGATAGATAGATAGATAGATAGATAGATAGATAGATAGATAGATAGATAGATAGATAGATAGATAGATAGATAGATAGATAGATAGATAGATAGATAGATAGATAGATAGATAGATAGATAGATAGATAGATAGATAGATAGATAGATAGATAGATAGATAGATAGATAGATAGATAGATAGATAGATAGATTTATTACAAGAACAATTCGGAAGAGACACTTAAGACTGCTTGGGAATGCGAAAGCATTATAGTCTCTTAGGTGAAATGTATTACTTTTCTTTTGTTTTTCGCCGCGCGTCCCTTGTCCGCGCAAGCTCTCGCATGCGTTCTAATGGCGCCTCAGTAAGGCCAAATCAAAAGGCTCCAAGCATCTCAACAGACTCGCTTGCCCACGAAGAATTAACTCGAAGGACCGCTAGCTCAGCGGCGTTCAATTGAACATCAATGCTTTTTTTATTTTATACACTCATTTTATACACTCATGGCGCCACCTCCTCTCCATTGGCTGCGCCGTGACGTACCCAATTATGGACGCACTAGGCCACACCTTTCGACGTGACGTGTGCAATGACGCACGCACTAAGCGCACCTTTAGTCAGCCAGAACTGTGGAGCCGCGGCATTTTAAATCGGTACAGTCTTTCCAAATGATGTAATAATATTGTTTATCACCGAGTAACCTGCTTTGTACGTTTTTACGTAGTGTTGCGATGAAGGTAATAAAGAAAGGGAAAAAAATCCGCCGTCGAATTGAGGAAGCATGCTCGTCCCGCACTCCGGAGGTCCGGGTTCGATTCCCATCCAGACCGTAAGTTACCATTTTTTTTTTCAAAGCCGTTCATTTACATTGTTTACAGGAACGTTCTGAGAAATCTGACCTCAATCCGAGCAATTTTTACGTGTTTTACTCTTTGCGCCGTCAACCATTTTTGGCACCATCGCTCGATGGCGACGCCGACGACGCCGGATTTTCGCGTAATGGGGCATATAATGCTTTCGCATTAAAAAGCGACGGATTCGCCCTCAATCAGAGTGATCTGTAGCCAGCTTCCCATCCTTGGTGAAAAATGAGTGGTTAACATATCGAAGCTACGCACCTTGGGAGACACCGTTTAAAAGAGTCCACTGTATTGATTTTCACCGCCAGGAGTTCAACTGCACACAAAGCGCAGTGCACAGACGTTTTCGCGTTCCTCCTTCACCTCACTATAATGCCGCCTGGTCACTACTGCTGTGAATCGAACCTGCGTCCTCGTGCTCATCAGCAAAACGCCACATCCAGAGCAAACGTGACGGGTTAATTCGTCTCAACTGATATAGAATATTATACACAGGGCTAAAATAATGTAAATGCAGTGCTAAAGCTAAAGCTATTGATCTCCATCTTTTGCAGGAAATTCCATTTTGCCGGGCTGAAAAGAGCCATCGCGTTGCAGTGCATTCTCGTCTTCAGTTTACTCCGTTTCCGTGAAGGCTTACAGGAAGGCCACACCCTACGTTTTACGTTCGCGGAATTCGCGGAACCAAAGGCGTCGTACACGCTAAGAAAATACAGACGTCGAAGGCTGCCGTTACAGTCATTAAACTGACGTATATCACTCGGACAGTATAAACCCACACGCCTTCGGCGAGACGCCGTTGACCGCTGCTGCCTTTTATACGACTTCCGCGAGGAGGGTATACGCGAATAAACGTCACGCAAGAATCCGCGCGATCTCGCTGCTACGCAGCAGTTGATTTTACGCTCGCGATCGAGCGAATGGTAAACAGAGTGAACGCCGTTTCCACGTGCATCACGCGACCCAATCGCTGTTTGGGACGGTTCTTCTTCTTTTTTTTTTCTTTTGCAGCAGGCCACGCAACCATCTTCCGGAAATCCTTTAGATGCTCTTCCAGCTGGCATCTCCCTATTCCTTACCATCGAAACCATTTCCTCTCTCTTTTAAGTTGTTCATTTCTTTTAAAATCCTCGCTTCCGCCTTACACTCGTTACTAACTAGGTCTCGAAGCTTCTGCTTTCTCTCCGTGCATGGAGGCACGAACGGTCGAGCCTCACACGTAATACGTTCAAAGCCTCAAAGGGTTGGCTGAGAGAACAAGTTTATCTACCGCGCTGAGACGTGTGCGGCATCGCAATGCCGATTGTTCAGTTGTGAATGCCTCCTTTCGAGGTCGGTGACCTCTCCGGTTAGAGAAAAATACCGAACTGTGGTAGGTCGGTTCCCCGAATACTATCGCGGTGATCTCTCAGAGACTCTAGAGGTGATCTCAATTCTATCACGGTGATCTCTAGCGTAAAAAAGTGAAAATTCTCTGTTTTACAATCGGTGCCGCGTATTCAGGACCCGCATCTTTGGAGAGTATTCCGGAATTACAGTCGCCCGTATACCAACAGCTGGCATAGAATACAAGATGCCAACCACGTCCATATTGCAAGTGACAAGAACCATTACAAAAATTGCAATCCACCATAGCTGTGTGCATTTGTTGATAGAGGACGTCCCACCTTTCCAACTTGACAACTTGAAATTCCAAGCATGTTTCACGCTACAGTTCCTGGCAGTTCATGAAAAAATACGTGGTCTAGCTTTTCCCGTTTGACCATCCTACATTGTCGAGTCACATGAAGATGTTTACCACGTGCTGAGATTATATAGATTAATATAGCATTATGATCAAGGAGTTCAGCAGTGCCATGCCACTAGTGTTTTATTCTTAGTATACCTATACTTAACAAATTAATATCTGTATGGAAACTTCGGCGCGTCGAATAAAGTTTGGCAAATGTATGACGTCAAAACATTGTTATGGGATATACCGTTTACGTCGAGACGTTGGTATGACAATGAATATGCTGTAGAATAGAGTCAGAAGAGCAGTGAATGTGTCGCTAGCAAGCGAAGATAATCAGGTATACCGCATTGATACAGACCGTGCATCACCATCAAAACTTCGTCGCCTAATGTCAGTACAAACTCACCTGTATGCCATGTGTTCGCATTGCCAGAGTCTATAGCTCCATGTCGCAGATCGCTATTTTGAAAGCGATCTGCTACGTGGAAAAAGTGAAACTAGTGCCGGTACCTATAAGTATGCGCTGTGCTTTCGGCGTTCGCGTTAGAGCGAGAGACGGCACGAAGACGGCATTCGCCCACTGCTGCCGCCACGCTTCCTCACTCCAGCGTTTTGACAGCGAGTTGCCGCGGTCATCGAGCAAGATGTGTCCATGTCTACCTGTGCACGCGTGTCACCGTGGTTGTTAATTTAGTTAGTAAGGGAATGCTTAGAAGTTCATAAGGCCGATACAACTACTGTACAGTTGTACGTATAGCTCTCTACTAATTTGCTATCGCAATCGATGCTTCGCCTTTCGGGCGTAACTTCGACATTTTTTTTTGTACCTGAGTATCATCTCCAGCATCGCTATGCTGCCTCCTGTCCCGAGCACGATATTACGCGGCGTCACATATACAGCATACACGCAGATTTACACACCTACGAGCACAAACGCATACTCGCGCGCACGAAGATGCTGACGTACACTCATGCACAAGCACACACAAGTGCGCGCGTCATAATTGTACACCTTCGCAAAACAACGACCTCCTGGCTATCGTGTTTCGGGAACGCCGATTTCATACCTCACGGAGCACTGCGTGCAATTTCAAACACGCGCCTTGCTATACATCAGTACATCTCAAGTGCCAAGAAATTATGACATCGGAGTCCAGAAGACATACAGACGTCAGTGCGTGCATGCCCGACCCTGCATTTACGTGGGCGTTTCTGAATCGTACATATAAAGAACATCGATAATTGCAGCTACGCAGACGCAGTTACGAGGTGGTCAGTATAATACGGGAATATTTCGCACGCCCGGCGTAATGTGAGCCATCTTGTGTTTGTAGCCGAACTGAAGCATTTTGCACGCTTTGAAATCGGCTCTCACTGAAGCGTCCTAGGACGTTACTTGGAAGGAATTCGAAGTAAGTAGCATGACATGTGTAGCATTAGCTACCTTGTATATATATATACGTACGGTAGCTGGGCTCTATTCTTCTCTCGCTGCGGCCGACTGCGCTTCATCAGATATCGTACCCGCAATGATAACGAGGATGATAAACGATAAACTGCGAAACGTAGCTAAGCCAAGACGCTCTTTTTCAGAGCCTCCACCACCGTAAATCCTCTTCAGAATATCGCCCTTCTGATGGAATAATTTTTTAAGTAGGCACCGAAGACGAATCTTAAGGCGTGGCTTAGCCGTTACCCTATTACTGGGCAGCTATACGAAGTCATCTGCTGCTATAGTGCCGCATTCGCCGGATTAGTGTTTCTCTGGTTTTTAAACTCACTTCATTCAGACGCCCTGTGTCACTTGTACCTCGACATCCCAGGTTGCGAAATCACGCAACTCCAATCAAATGCGCAAGGTGAAATTGAGGGTGTGGTCGGCCCCGTGCGCATAGCGTGTCGAGATAGGGTACAGGCATGCATGAGAGAACACGTGCGTGCAGGTCTCTGAGAAGACGTCTCGATGTGCATAACAAGTAGCGAGCTAAGCGGGAGGGCTAGTGTGCAGATTGTTGTTGGAGCCATGCAGCGCCTATGAGGGGTGCGCACGAATACAGAAGCTAGAATGTATCACGTCGTGAACTGTTGGGAATCAGGTCGGGTGAGGATAAAGGAAAACCAGATGGGAGGCATCAACTCCGGGTCATCATCTATTGTAACTCTATAACGCTACCATTTATATTTTTCTTGCTTTTATCCAGTCATTTATCACGAGAGAGAGAAACGAGAAGGGAAGGGTAGGGAGGTTAACCAAGGAATTTATCACGAATTTCTCAATAAGAGGCTACCCGTAGCGTGTTCACAGATACATGTGGGCGAACTCGACCAGAACACGTTACGATCACCCAGCTAGAAGCCGAAAACCCGCAAGGCGCAAGCAAATGCGGCGTCCACCACTTAGTTGAAAACCACAATTCTGCGCCGACGTCTAGCCGCTCGTCAATAGCCACAATTTCGGGCACGGGAAGTATACTATAGGTATGTACACTGATCTGAGGAATATCAAATGCTTATCCCAACTTTGAGGAACTGATTATAAAATGATTTTAAGCATTATCGGTTAATCATAAAGGTAACCCCCAAAAAACGACAGCGACATCAACAACCATCACAATTGTGTTTCACGTTGATGATGTCCCATAATGTTGTATAAGACGCACATTGCCTATCGGTATGTGGCCGCAATTCGATGGAGGCGGAATGCAAAAACACTCGTATAATATATTTTTGGGCGCGTAAAGAACTCCAGGTGGCCAAAATTAACCCAAAGCCCCCCACTACGGCGTGCCTCATAATCATGTCTTGGTTTTGGCATGTGAAACCCCAGAGTGTAATTTATTTATTTTATTCCCCCTAGCACGCTCAGATGGGCTTACCTACGAAGCTTAGTCGCCAAGCGGGAGAGCTTGAAATTCTCGCTTTGTATTTGGGACACAGTTACAAGTGTCTCCTCAGGCTGGTAATTAAACTACCAAAACTTCCGTTATATGTGTGCAAATACGGTGTCTGCGGGATCGGTTTTCAGTGTTTTATTTTGTACAGCACGACACCACTGCTAGCGAGAGGAACGACTAAGATAAAATCAATACAAGAAGCCGGCAGATCCCACGTCCTGTGGGAATCGATGTTATGCGAAGCAGTGTGCGGGTAGCCTACCAAGTTAACGAAACGACCATGAGAGCATCAAGACGTAGGCGGCTGTATCATGACGTACATGACACGCATGTCATGACATTAATGTCGTGATTTTCTCAGGAGTTCCTTTAGCTAGGCCTAAGAGACCTTAAGGCGAAAGCCGTAGTCGTGCTCATGATTATGACTTCGACCATCAACCTTTAGCCTTTTCCTTCACTTAATTAGTACCCAAGTCCGAACCCATTTCAGTGGTTTTTGAGTATTAATGTTTTCTCGCTGAGTCATTGTCACTTTTGCTGTGTTATGCTCAAGACTATGACTTCTACCATAATCATTTAGTGTTTCTTTCATTTAGTGCCCACGTCAGACCCCATTTCAGTGGGTTCTGAGCATTGATGTTTTCTCGCTGAGTCATTGTCATTGTTGCTGAGTCATGCTCATGACTATGACTTCTACCACCATATTTTAAGTGTTTCATTCACTTAATACCCTCGTCCGAACCTATTTCGGTGGTTTTTGAGTGCTAATCTTTTCTCGCTCAGTCATTGTCATTTTTGCTTAGTCATGCTCATGACAATGGCTTCTACCACCATCCTTCAGTGTTCACTTAGTACCCACGTCCGAATCCATTTCAGTAGTTCTTGAGTGCAATTTTTTTTTGCTTAGCCATTGTCCTGTTTGCTGAGTCATGCTCATGACTATGACTTCTGCCATCATCCTTTAGTGTTTCCTTCACTTAGTACCCACGTCCGAATCCATTTCAGTAGTCTTTAATGTTATTTTTTTTCTCGCTGAGTCATTGTCATTCTTGCTGAGTCATGCTCATGACTATGACTTCTACCACCATCCTTTAGTGTATCCTTCGCTTATTGCCCACGTCTGAACCCATTTCAGTGGTTTTTGAGTGTTCATTTTTTTGCTGAGTCATTGCAATTTTTGCTGAGTCATGCTCCTGAATATGAATTCTACCATCATCCTTTAGTGTTTCCTTCACTTAGTACTGACGTGCAAACCCATTTCAGTGGTTTTATTGCGATAGCAATTATATGGACACTTCAACCGGATTTCTGCCGTCGCCGTCGCCGTGAGGTTCCGTATAGATAAAATCTTCGCCGCGCGCCGTATGCCTGAGCTGAAGCGTGCGGGGACGCACGCTATCACGGAGAGGAACCCACTCAATCTCCCACGCGCAAGCAAGGAAACCGGAAGCGAGCGCCGGAGGGAGCGGGGGGGGGGGGGGGGGGGGGGGCAGTTCTACTCTGCCAACAACCGCTCTCGTCGCTCGCCTGCACCGTCTCTTATCTCCACACGGCTCTGACCTTTGTATGCGCTGTGCATTCGCCGCTCAGTTTCCGTTGAAGCGATAGACCGCACGTACCTTCGCCCGCTGCGGCGTATGCGCTTGCTGCCAGCGTTTTGACAGTCGTTGTCTGCAGTCATTCAGTGTGATCTATTCATGTTTGTTTGTGCGCGCTCACACCACGCTTGTTCATTCAGTTAGTAATAGCTGGGCCACATTTTCCAACGCACGCTACACATGCAATGCTGTCCGGATCGGCAGTGCAGCGCTACAGGTGTGTCCCTTCGCACGCGCTGCCCACGGGAAGCGCTTCTCATCAACACCACCGTTTCACACGCGCCTTCTCGTGGTCATCGAGTCTCTCTTCATGTCGGTCTACTTACGCCGCAGCACACCTGCTTACTTAATCAGCTCATGTTTACTACAATTCATATTGCTACCAAAGCCGCTCACCTTACTTCGTATGACATTGCTGTGTTATCGCATTCATTGCTTCGCCCTTAGGGCGAAACTGTGACATTTTTTTTAGTGTTAATCTTCTTTTGCCGAGTTATTGTCATTTTTGCAGAATCATGCTCATGGCTATGACTTCTACCATCATCCTTTAGTGTTTCCTTTCCTTAGTACCCACGTCCGAACCCCTTTCAGTGGTTTTTGAGTGTTAATGTTTTTTCGCTGGTTCACTGTCATTTTAGGCGGCTGTTTCATGAACTAGAGAACATGCATGTCATGACACTCATATCAAGACCTATCATTTATGTTCGCCATACACTCTTGTCATACTATGCCAATTTTGATAAGTACCAAGTTAACGAAACGACCATGAGAGCACGAAGACGTAGGCGGATAGATAGATAGATAGATAGATAGATAGATAGATAGATAGATAGATAGATAGATAGATAGATAGATAGATAGATAGATAGATAGATAGATAGATAGATAGATAGATAGATAGATAGATAGATAGATAGATAGATAGATAGATAGATAGATAGATAGATAGATAGATAGATAGATAGATAGATAGATAGATAGATAGATAGATAGATAGATAGATAGATAGATAGATAGATAGATAGATAGATAGATAGATAGATAGATAGATAGATAGATAGATAGATAGATAGATAGATAGATAGATACTGTCAAGGTGGCAACTGTTCGCCAAGAAATGCTTGGCATTTAATAAACGCAATGCAAAAATGCTGTCCAACAGCTTTGAAAAAGAACTCTTGACGACAGTGGCACAGTATCGCGCTATCATCACGCACTCTCACAAACAAGGCACGGGACCTCCGTAACACGGCTGATCACCTATAACGCACGCGATGGGATTCTCGTAAACCTCAATGGCCGTGCAGGAACAAGCGGTGCAGTAACGCAAATAACGGACTCTGCTCCAATGAGAATGACTAGATGCCGTCCGGGCGAGGCCATCTTTCTGCATCTGTGGAGGCTCTTGCTTTGCTCTGGTGCCGCTTGGTTCGACACTAAACTAAAGTACTCACGTCCTCGCATGTAAAGGTACACTGAAAAGAGACACTACCTAAGTTATAGTTTAGACTGATAAAGTATTGTTTTGAAGCTCCATTGTCATTAATCTCGCGCTAAGAGGTCTTTACTAGAAAAGAAAAGAAAGGCCAAGCTTGCAGTCTTTTCCTTTAAGGCTGAAACGTCAGTCCCAGCACGTCGGTACGGCGTCATGAATTTCGAAGTGTTTCCTTGTATTCGGGACACAACGCGGCTCCAGTAAAGCGTCTCGAAAATTTGCAAAGTGCAATCCTTGATTCCTTTAGAATACAATATAGTCCGTATTTACCAATAAACAATTAACTGCGAGCTCATTTTGTATTAGATGCAAAGCATTTCTTGGCGAACCTTTGCTACTTTGAGAGTATCTATCTATCTATCTATCTAGCCGCCTACGTATTGGTGCTCTCATGGTCGTTTCGTTAACTTGGTATGCACCAAAATTGGCATAGTATGACACGAGTGTATCACAAACATAAACGTTAGGTCGTGACATGAATATCATGACATGTGTGTTATGTAGGTCATGAAACAGCCGCCTACGTCTTGGTGCTCTCATGGGTCAAAAAAACCTCAACATGGCAAAGAATCGAGAATTAATGGTGGTAATGGGTGCAAGTATTGTTAGGATAGTAACGATACTGATAGTAGAATACAAAAACTCCTCAATAATGACCATTACTCAGCAAAAAATGACAATGACTCTGCGAAACAAAGGTTAACACTCAAGCACTAAAATAGGTTTGGACACAGGCACTAAGTGAAAGAAACACTAAAGGATGATGGTAGAATTCATATTGATGAGCATGACTCAGCAAAAATGACAATGACCCAAGTAAGAAAGATCAACACTCAAAAACCACTTAAATAGGTTCGAATGTGGGTACTAAGTGAAAGAAACACTAAAGGATGATGGTAGAAGTCATAGTCATGAGCATGCCTCAGCAAAAATGACAATGACTCTGGGAAGAAAGATTAACACAAAAAAACACTCAAATAGGTTGGAACGTGGGTACTAAGTGAAGGAAACACTAAATGATGATGGTAGATGTCATAGTCATGAGCATGACTTAGCAAAAATGACAATGATTCAGCGAAAAATGGTTTAACACTCAAAAACCACTGAAATGGGTTCGGACATAAATGATAGGTCATGACATGAATGTCATGTAATGCGTGTCATGAAATGCGTGTCATGTGGGTCATGAAACAGCCGCCTATGTCTTTTTGGTCTCATGGTCGTTTCATTAACTTGGTAGGCTCCCCTAACACAGCTTCGCATAACATCGATTCCCACAGGGCGTGGGAACCGCCGGATTTTTTTTTTTTTTTTTTTTTTTTAGTGACTTTCTAAAAGGAGTGCTTAGATATCAAGGAGCATTCCACACATTCTTCGGGAACCGGGAGTGTGGATATAAAGACATTTTGTGTGAAAAAATGCTACATTACGACAACTTGTACTGTCGAGCTGGCCACTCGGCCATTGACAACAAGGGCGGAAATAACGTATCTAAGTAGCTGGGCCTGAGCAAACGCTGTCAAAATATATTAGAAGTGGTTTTTCTTCAAGTCTACCGCAGACTTCCGTTTCACGGAAACTACATGCTCACCCGACATGGCTCAATACGGTATGTCACACATGTATCAAGTTGGCGTATACCTATAATTAATGTTAGTACCCATGCAGATGTGCCAGTTGCCGACTATGTTCTTTACGGAATTACGCGACTGTACAACAGACGCTACCTAAATATCTGCACTGCCACAACCCTCCGACTTCGAACGCGTCATTGCTTTAATCAAACGAATTCATAGCTCTTTCTTCCGTCTTATAAACTGAATGGCTTTCCTTGCTTTTAAAGCCTGTTTTCGTGCTCCATCTGGCGCGTTGGAGTACACTCCACCTTTGCACCTTCCGTAAGTTTCAGTTTCTCGTATCTCTGACACGAGTTGTCCGTAGGAACATCGGCCAAGAGATAGCAAAATACTCTGTAGTAGGGCTGCCTTAGAGTCGCAGAAACAGGCAGTCTCACAGTCAACAGTAGTCAACACAGTCAACAGTATATCTCGCCTTATTGAGTTAAGCCAGCGTGAGGCTCAAGCCGGCAGCAGTTGAAGAAGAAGAAGAGGATGTTTATTTTCCAGATTATTATGCACAAGTAACAAACACAAGTAACAGACAGTTGCGGGATTGTTATAGCCTGTTTCTGACTATGCACAGGTTTCTTCGCCTAGTCTCCGCAGTGTCTCTTCGTCTGCGAATAATTATGATAGGTTTCCAGCCAACCGGCGCTGCACTAACCGAAATACGAATGCATACCAACTTGCTCAGGTTAAAATTTCAAAGCCAACCATTCATTGCGATGGAAGATAAATTGGTTTTGCATAACCAGAAATGTCAGCCTTCGCTGCGTACGCGCCGATAACCGAGATGGATTCGAATACCCGAAAGCTCTTGCCACTCCAGATGCGCGGAACAAAAATAAAGACGTAGCAAAGGCGCAGAGCTTGTAGAACATCCGCTTCACATCTTCTCGCTGCTCAACAGTAAGGGCTTAACGAGCTCATAAGAAGTTCAAGATTAATATCTTTCGGCAGGGGTATCACCGCGAACTTGTCAGCTGCCGCCGGCCAACGGTGGGGCTAATTAATGATGGAAACACCGTGGCTCTGACCGAAAGTGTTGGAGGTTTGTCCGCTTCGTGACCACTAGGTGCTCGTGCCTGTGTACATCTCAGCATCGAATTCGCAGTGCTTTCTGTAGGCGCAGGCTCCAGGCCGTATCTGCCCAAGAATATCCGTAGACTGATGAACAGCCTATACTGCGAGCGAGCGCAAAGAGGCTAGTTTATTCTGTCAATTCCGCGGGGTCATTTCGTATACCGACATTCGCATCGTTCAATGAATTCTGTACTGAAGACAGCTGGAAATATTGTCGTTTTAATTAAGACGCTTCTGTAAAGTACATAAATAACGAAGTCTAGGAGACCGTCGTACTGGTTGGGGTTTTTTTTTTTTCTTTATTATTTTACACGATGCCTCTGGGCCATTTGTTATAGGCTACGGGTCCCGATGTGTGTAGATCTGGCACTGAATCATAAAGCGGCATTGGGAGGCAGGTGAAGCGATGTGTAGGAACTACGTCCATTTGCTTCTTCAAAAATTCTTCCGTTGGTCGTCCGACCAAGTGGAAAAAAAGTGCATACAAAGGTTTCGAGTGTTCCGAAGCTCAGCTCTTCCTTTTACTTGATGGAATTTACTGTTATCCCGGTAGTAAGCAGAAAACTAAATCAAGCTGTCATCTTCGTAGGCTTGACCCTTCGGTGAAACTCCAAATGCCTTCGCACCTTTCCCAGGGGCGGCACTTCACAGTGCCACCCGTGGCTAAAGGAATGGCTTTTACGAAAAGGTGTATTCTTTACTCATTGGACTGACTGCACACTCATACCCATGGGCGTGTCTCTCAGTCCAATGAGGAACTAATACATCTGCAGCTCGTGCAGCTGTGAAGGGACAGTCGAACATGTGTTGTGTCTTTGCCCTCGTTACGACACCGAGCGCGATCTTGTTCCAACAGGGCTAAACAGGTCGTATTTTAGACCGTTTTCCGAGACGCAGGTTCTTGGGTCAAGGACAACTCATGCGTCGCAAGCTCACAAAACAACGTGGCCATTGCTACAACTCCAACATGCTTGCATTGCTATTGTCCCCCATCCCTCATCTCGTTCTTCCCTTTTCCCTCAACCCTTTTCCCGATCAAGCCGGACTCTGGTTAACCTCCCTTTTGATTTCTTTTTTGTCTTTCCACAGATGAAACATGTTTCAGTTGCTCTCGTATATAGGATAAACTAAGCATATTAAATGCTTAATATTCATTGCGCAACGTTTACTGTCTGAATGGCGGGGAATGCGGATTCGAGTCTTCGTATACGTGACTGGCGAGTCCACATAATTCACTTAGCACCTTATACACCTAATGACTTCCCTGAGCACGGGATATGAATAAAAATGCAAAGAACGCAAAGCAGATATATACGCACACGCCCATAGTGCGCGTATATCATATAGTTGCGCCTATTAAATTGAGCACGCGGGGGCTCCTATATTAATCCGTTCGCATTGACTTAAGCCACTGTTGTACCTTGAACTATCGGCGGCAGCCTTCGACGTAGCCAACCGCGGACTAACCTTGAATTAGCGCAATCCGTCGCGTCAGCCAGTTTATACTGAGAGGGCTAGCTGATGCACAGAGGCTGCATAATAGAACTGGAACACCGCTTGCGGCAGGAACAAGAACAAAAAAAAAACAAGAACGAAAGAAAGAAGAACGGTACGAAGTGGCACACTGTTCTCAATCATCTCGCTTGCATGGTTGGTAGATAGATGCGGGACGGTGGTTCGATCTCGATTAATCCCTGCTGGGACAAGCCTGTTTCCACAAAGGCGCGGTGGCTGCAGTGGCTGTATAGCACGTCGATACACCGCGCGGCCCGTGCGCGCTTGGCGGCTGCATCACGTGCGGGGTGCGTGTGTGTGTGAGAGATTAGCGAGAACGGTGCGCACCGTTCTCGCAGATTCTCGCTTCGACGCCCAGCGAGTTAATTGGATGGCACCGCGGATACAAATCGCGGTCATCAATTTAGACCTCGCTCTGTAGGTGTGTGTGCGCGTGCATTTAGAACTGGGCGCTTGCGGTCGCAAGTCAGCGACGTGTCATCAACGCGGGCACCAGCGCTTTGTTGATGCTTTCAATTACCGTTGCGCCTCTTAGTTTATGTCGTGTGCTGAGGTATGCGCATGGCTCTCAGCGGGAGCGCATTTATGAGCAAATAAACAACAAAGAAAGGGGTGGGTGAGGCAGTAGGAGCCTTCTTTCAGCTATGAATTTTTTTATTTATGTATTTATTGATTGTTATTTGTAATTGTTGTTATTGACTGTTATTTGTTATTGTTGTTATTGATTGTTATTTGTTGTTGTTATCGGTTGATATTTGTTATTGTTCTTGTTACTTGTTATTGTTGCTGTTACTTGTTGCTGCTGTTATTTGTTCTTATTATTATTGATCGTTGTTATCTGTTGTGGTTTGTTGTTCATTGTTATTGTTATTTGTTGTTTGTGGTCGTCGCTGTTGTTCTTCTCTAATTAAGCCATAGGCAATATGTAAATATATGTATGTACCGATAAATTGTCCATATTCAATAATATTCTGTGTTTATAAGTAATTCAGTGACGCAATTTTGAAATGTATTATAGAAGTTCAAATTTATTTCCTGCCGAACTTTGAAAACTTCGCTGTGGAGGACGTCATCCATGCATTAAAACGTTTTATTTTCTTCTTTTTTTTATTTGTCGCGTCATGCGTTTTATGCAAAACATTTGCCTTGGCGTAAGTATGCAATCTCATTACAACTAAGAAATATTAAGACGAACACAGGTGATCAATGCTCATGCTTGGTCGAAATTGAAACATAAGTAGAAGAAATTGAAAATGGTTCATTATTAAAAAGGCACGAACGGCTTAGATAAAGACGCTGATATATGTACTCTTGAGAAGTACTGATTAGTTCTTGTTTTTATTTCTGCTTTTCTGCTAGAGAAAGTGGTGGGTACGTCAGACAAAAAAGTGTGTGGGGGGAATGGGAAAGGAAGAAGGCGGGGGAGGGGTGCTTGTGCACAGCCCATTAGGTCGCATTATAAGTTGGCACTAAACATCGCTTAAAAGACTTCCGCACCTGTGGCCATATGACCACTGGCGCCACCTATAGATGCGAATAGCTCGCAGAAACCTAGCTGTCACTTGTCATAATTATGTCATAAATGTGACGCAAAAAGGACACACAAATACAACCGCTTCAGAGAAAGACTGCGTTCAATTCTCGCACAGCGGTGCTCTCACATTTTTCTCCCATTTAGCCTTTATTATCATTCGCTTGCTTTTCTTTTTCTGTCATTCGTTCTTTCTCTTTTCTTCGCCGTTTCCCAGGTCGTAAGCCTGTTATGAGCGTACGTATGTGCGTGTACGTATGGTTGTGTACTACGGTTTTTCCGTGTCTTCCTGTATGACAAAGCAGCTGGAACGGGACGGAATCCATAGTGAGGAGATAAACCCGGCCAGCGAATCTAACGGACTGCTTCAACCAGCGTGAAAATAAAGCTATGCCAACGCCGCCGCTGGACAGAATCCCCCGACCTGCATTCGTGGAAATAACGCGCGCAGTCAACGTCTGAGAATCGGTAGAAATGAAGCTCCGGAAACCTATAGATACTTACAGTCGGCGGCAAAAGTTTACAGGACACGTAAGCCGCTAAGGCCAGTACAGATTGAAACGCCGAGTTCGAGGTGCATATGCCTAATGCTTCGCAATATTTCAACCCTTTAAGCTGCAGTGCAGCCCCGTGTCCCGTAAACTTTTGTGGCCCAGTGTGCATGCCTCTACGCTGAAGCTACACAGGAGGAGGACAGAGAAAGAGAGCGTGTCTCGTTGACTATGCACATGTGTGTCTCGTTCGTGCTTCACCTTCCACCCAGTCTCGTCTGATGATTCCTGTGCCAGTTTCTATAGCGAGGAACGCCTACTCGCAAAAAAAAAAAAAGAAAAAGTGCTTTAGTGCTTATAGGCAGAGTGTTGCAGCACGTCACTGCAACTGGACGCAATATCTCTGCTAGCGGTATACACAGAATACAAGCGTCCTTAATTTTGCTCAACTAGGACACGTAGCAATCGCGAAAGCTCTTCCCCCGTTAAATCGAGCATCACTTCATTACTTGGCGCACTGAAGCTAACGCAACATTACCGTGCGATAGAAAACGCGCCCCTCTTAGGTGTCTTTTTTTTTTTTTCATAATGCCATGTCGTCCTGCAGCAAGAGACACAGCTCGTTGACTGCGCAATCACGTTGCTTCCGCATTCGTAGTCCATGATGCAGAGGCGCTCAAGCTCTTCGACGAACGGTGCGGACGAACAAAGGAGGACTGCGACGACGCGCCCAGTCGTCTCGACTCGACCAAGTTTGCGGAAGTGTGGCTTCGCACCCACCCGAGAGCTCGTTATACAATCGCCGGGGTCGTCGCACTCGAGACGGACCTGAAGTCACGTCGAGCTCGCGACGCGAGCCCGTTCATTTGACTATTTCGGCGACGCGTCCCCTATTCACGCACGGCGCGCGCCCGTCTCGGTCATTCGTCGTCGGGTGTGGCCTCAACGCGGAGCTGCAAATTACCGCGCTGCGGGCAGCAATGACATACAGCTGCCCAAAAATCTCGTTGCGCTGCCCGGATGTCACTCCCGAGATTTGCACGCGGGTGCTCTTGCCACGCGGGTTTCTCTTCCGCACCGAGCAGCATTAGAGAGCGAGAGTATAAGGAGGTGTGGAGACACGGCGTGACACGTTTGGCCGACGCGGCGAGAAGGTTAGCTGATATGCGCACATAGATAGATAGATAGATAGATAGATAGATAGATAGATAGATAGATAGATAGATAGATAGATAGATAGATAGATAGATAGAGGTATTTAATGAAATACAGAAAATTTTACTGGCGTATATTTGTTATACATATATTTGTTATATATATATATATATATATATATATATATATATATATATATATATATATATATATATATATATATATATATATATATATATATATTGAACGAAAAATGTTATGCCTAACGTTAAGACACAGGAAGAGAGCGATGTAGATCAGGGAGCAAACGGAAATAGCCGATATTCTAGTTGACATTAGGAGGGGAAATGGAGCTGGGCAGGCCATGTAATGCGTAGGTGGACCATTAGAGCTACAGAATGTATACCAAGAGAAGGAAAGCGCAGTCAAAGACGGCAGAAAACTAGGTGGGGTGGTGAAGTTAAGAAATTTGCAGGCGCAAGTTGGAATCAGCTCGCGCAAACATGGGTTATTGGAGATCGCAGGGAAAGGCCTTCGCCCTGCAGTGGACATAAATATAGGCTGATGATGGTGATATTTATAGGCGCCTACGCTCTACTTTGCATATTGAAGGGGATCGGTGACAGAAAGACCCTAGGAAGAGGATGGCGGCGAAAAAAGCTAGAAAATATATAATCATAGTATGTAGAGGTGAGGAAGATGTGATCGTATTGTTGGAAATAGGCTACAGCTTGTCAATTAGGCCAATGTTTCGAGAGAGTGAGAAATACGTGTATAATATAGACTGCGTTTATCAAATCGCACCAATAAAAACAATGATATTGCGCTTACCGCTACTCTGTACTTGCTAAAATGTAGCAAAATCATACTTTATGGTCCGGGTCGTTCAGTATAACACTTAGCACTGTTACTTGCCTGGTTCGTCAACGCAAAACAATAAAATGCGAATTTGGGTTCGTCTGTGCCGCTCGTGATATACACAGCGCACCCCACATCGAGTAGTGGAAGTTCGCTGAAACCAATCTCTGAAGTCATTCTTTGCCGTATACAGAAAACGGCGAAAGTGGTCAAGTGATATCATAGCCACCATATTTTGCGACACCACTTAGGGCGAGAGGCCTAGGCGAAGGCAACTCAAAATGATTTCTTCTTGGGCTGGTTGATCGATACTTGATGAAACCAACGCAGCGAACATCAAACACAAATAACACAATAAAACACACACAAAAACCACAATAAACACAAGACTGTACACTACGGTCGCTGCGTGGCACACGGCTTTGGCTCCTTTATGTGTTTTATTTGCCCTGCGATGGCTTCATGTAGACGAAGGCAACTTGGCAATTTTTTAAACAATCAAAACCAGGCAAGTAAAAGTTCCCTATGTAATATTGAACAATCTGCACCATAAGCGAGATATTGCTGCGAAATTTGAGCAAGAACAGATCAGTGCCAAGCCTTTTATTCTTTTATTGCCATAACAATTATATGGACACTGCACGTGCATTTCTGCCGTTGGCATCGCCGTCGTCGTCGCCGTGAGGTTTCGTATAAAGTCCAACGGCGATAAAATCGTCGCCGCGCGCCGCACGCTGTGTGCGAGTGAACGCGTACGAGGGGAGCCGGCAATCACGGCTCAATATAGCGAACGCGAAGGAGGAGGGCTGGCCGAAAGTGCGCGGTCGTCTTCCGCGCGCGCGAGGCATGGGGGCGAGGCGACGGAGAGGGGGGGGGGGGGGGGGTCGTTCTGCTCCATCGGCTGCTGCTCACAGCGCGGCCGCGCCGTATCTTGAAAGCCATCTGCGATGCGGGCGAAGTGCGCGCCCGCGCGACCCTCATCTTCAGAGCGACCAGCGATGGGGACAAAGTGCATGCGCCGAGTGCCGGTAGCTTCATATGCGCTCTGCTTTGGACGTTTAGTTCGCATTGAAGCGAGGCGAAAGTCAGCGCGAAGGTCAATTTGCCCGCTGCTGCTGGCGCGTTTTCTTACTCCGGCGTTTTCACAGCGAGTTTCCGCGGTCATCGAGCGAGATCAGCACATGTTTATCTGTGCACGCGTGACACCGTGCTTGTCTATTTAGTTAGTAAGCGAAATGTTTACAACTTTATACGACCAATTAAAGTGCTATCCTTGCTTCGTATAGCTATCTACTAATTTGCTATCACAATCGTTGCTTCGCCTTTCGAGAGAAACTGGGACATTTAACAGCGGATCTGTTTAAGCCGGCTGTAATGTTTGCCGCCTGCCACTGCGTTGCCTAGCAACCACCTCGCGGAGCGTCGCGCGCTATTCTCGGGAGAGAGAAAGAGAAAATGAAAGCGAGAGAGAGAGTGCGCGCGTCACACGCTGTGCTCGGGAAAGAGAATGAGAGAGAGAGAGTGCGCGCCTTCGCGCGCTATGCTCTGGAGAGAGAAAGAGAAAATGAGAGCGAGAGAGAGATAGAGTGAAACAAATTGTAACAGCACCAACGAGGCAACGCGCAGAGGTGCTGCCGACGCCATCCGCGCTTCTCCGTTTCCCCGCATTAGCGCCGAACGATCGCGGTGTCTGTGACTGCAGCAGGTGCCTCTGACGGCGGCTCGGCCGAGCTCCCACCAGCTGCGCGCTTCTGCGCATGCGCCGTCACGTCATCCCGGCGTATCGTCTGCTGCGCGCCGCCCCTACACTGTGCATAGCTTTCGCCCCACTTCCCCTACGTGTGCTCGGACTGCAAGTGCTTCCCCGATGCCACGTCCCCGATGCCACGGACCACGAGAAAATGCTTATGCACTTCGTATTGACCCTTTTCGCGGCGATCCGTGGGCGCTGCCATGTTTGATCACGTGGTGACGCGTCCATTGCTTGCCTCAACTGCCTCCGCTCTGTCCTTTTTGCAAAAGGGAAAAGGGCACCCTGCCGCACATCTTGGCCGATGATAAGTGGTTCTTGAGGAAAGGGAAAGGTTGACGCTATCTTCTGCAGCCCTTGAGGGAGCACGGCTCAGCGCCAAAACTCTTGGCCGAGTCACAGAACTCGAGACCCCCCTCTTCCCCTTCCCGCCAACACCACCAATCCCCAACGCCTTGAGCGATGCGTGACCTTTTTATCCAGCCCCGCCCTACCGATTCAGCTCGCCCTGACCGACAGGGGCCAGGAGCTGCTGGGAACATATGGGTCCCGTAACTAGGGAACCACCCCGTCTGGTGCCTGTGGGCACCACCAATATATTTTGGGCCCAATAAAAGTTTATTCATCATCATCATCTCCGTTTCCCCGCATTAGCACCGAACGCTCGCGGTGTCTGTGACTGCAGCAAGCGCCTCTGGCGCCGGCTCGGCCGAGCTTCCACCAGCTGCGCGCTTCTGCGCAGGCGCCGTGACGTCCTTCCGGCGTGTCGTCTGCTGCGCACCCCCCGTATACTGTACATAGCTTTCACCCCACTTCCCCTACGTGTGCTCGGACTGCAAGTGCTTCGCGATGCGTTCCCCGATGCCACGGACCACGAGGACATTCTTATACACTTCGTATAACTTAGCATCACTTGGCATTACTTCGTATAACTTAGCATCACTTCGTATAACTTAGCATCACTTCGTATAGCCAGGACCAGCTAGGAACCGATCAGCTCCGCTGTGTCTTTAGCCTTGCGCCACTAGCGCAAACTATCCGGAGTTTTTTAAAGATGCGCAGGTAAATATTACGCGTCTCTGCATGAATGCACTGGCCATGACTGAGTAACGACCTACTACTAATTACTATTTCATAAACCATTTCGATTTTATGCCGGAAAGGCATGTTTTTTTTCACCCGCAGCGGCTAACGATATACAAGTTTGTGACGCTTTTTCGAGGTACAATTGCCAAGCGTCGAAGTGTCCATTTAGATGAAGGACAAACGCCGCCGTAGCTATCGCATCCGTAAGGCGAAATGCCCCTTTCGTATGCTCCCTGTGAGGAACATACGCAGGGACACTATAGTCATGTGGATATCGTGAGTACGGTTCCCACTAGCCGCAAGTTTTTTTTTTTTTTTTTCACTTCTGTGTAACCTTAACATTATTATTTCAACATTCCATTAAAAATAAAAAAGCGATTTCCCCTATGCCTTTCTAGGTTTTTGTATATTGGTTTTTATATCATTGCTACTTACAATAAATCAAGCCCCTTGGTTCCCCTGATTCTTGTCATTCAAAAAAGAAGTTAAATTCTGATGCATAATAAAGCCCAGAAGCTGCATTGTAGTCGCCGAGGGACGTCGTAAAGTGGAGGGCTGCGGAATAATATTGACTACCTGATGACCGTACATCCAAAGCACGGTGAACAAGCGTTTTTGCATTCGGCCTCCATCGTAATACGGCCACCGCATTTGGGAATAGAACTTGCTACCTCGCGCTCTTGCAACAGAACGCCCAACGCGCTTACAGTAGTAATTTCCAGACTTTGATACATTTCCAGTTTTGTTGTCACGGTGGTCGTTCTTTTTTTAAATCTTATTTAAACAGACCTTCGTCTCTGGACCGCCCATTTTACCTTCTCCCCTTTGTCATTGGATAAAAATTTGACGCATCTTATTTTAGTTCATGTGCCCAACTTTTTTTTTTTTTTTTCTAGTTACCTTGCATTCCGTCGTTGATCTGCTTGAGCAGGCGTGATCTCAATTATTGTGTCTTGTTCTGTCTTGGTTTTATCATGAAATAGCCGTTCTGGACTCTTTTCAGAGACGACACCGAAATTCTAAATCCAGGCCAGAATATTCTACGGCCAGTGCTGTTTTCTTAAGTGGCCCTGACCTCCACCACAACACATCCATCTCTTTCGAGGGGCTCTAAAAACGACTAAATGTGCCCTCGACTCTGGTGACCCCAGCAATACGCACATCTTCCTGCGCAGATTCGATGCACCACCGTTGATCCCGTCTACCATTTCTCAAATTTCTTTCCCGCCTTCGGTCCAATACGTGAAAGCAGTAGGACACTCTGCAATCACGAGAACTTTACACGCGCATTATTTGGCGTTTTTCTTCTCCATGTTACCACAATCGAAGATGTTCTCTAGACAATGAAATAAGCTGCCAGAGCTCTCTTATCATATCAACTGATCCCCTCCCCCCCCCCCCTTTCCAACCTTTTGGGACAAGTATAAATAGACTATGCGCCAGTGCGTACGACAACTTACGCCAACCTCTGCGCGTGTGCACAAACCGTCCGACCACCAGAGCTATTCCCAAACCTGCCTTCTCTTAGTCGCAGCTTCTCTTAGTCCCACAAAGTTTTTGGAGCTTGAAGCCTACAGCTCTGCTAGTGCTTCGCGCGAAAGGGGGGCGCTCTGTCTCTCTCTGTCGGGCACAGCGGCCACAACCAGACACCACTTTCCTGTTAACGAGTGTTCTTGTATGCACAGTGTATGTTGTGTGCGTGCGTACTTCACAGGTCACTTCACACATCACCCCTGCAATCTGGAGTATAGTATGCTAGGCACATGACCAGGCAAACATCTCCAGCATGCCTTAAAGAATCCACCTCTCTTTTCTCTCTCTCTCTCTCTCGTTCCATGCCACCGGTATATAACACCTGAGTGAGTGCGGTGAGGTGTGAGAGCAAAGTAAACATGTGCCACAACTATCAGCCGTGCCCAAAGCGTTGCTCCTCGAGGCGCATGCAGAACTCCATGCGCGCCCACCGGATGCACAGGTGGTCCATTACGCAACCGCGGCAGGTTCTCTGTATGCGACCTTGCTTCAACACTTCCTCGATACCCAGTTCCTTGCACGGCTGCCTCGTGCCATCCCTCCGCCCCTCTCGCACCTCATTACGTCGACGCCTCTCACGAAATCGCGACGGAAGCCGCTATACGCCGTGTCTCTGCTTTGCCTTCTCTCCACGCTCAACGCCCTCCATTTTTCCGCGTCCATGCTTCGCTCCTCAGATGTGTATCAGTATTTCTCTATCTATCTCTTTCTTTCTTTTTTTCTTTCTTTCTCTCTCTCTCTCTCTCTCTCGTGGCAGCGTCGTGTCCGAATCATCGCTTCTGGTCATGAGGTGGCGTGCGCGAAGACGATAGCGCGGTACACGGACCCCGCAGCTGTGCCAATTACGGGACGTTTCGGATCGGAAGCCACGACCGCTGATGACGGCGAAGTCGAATCAATGAGCTAAGAATGAGTAAAGGGCGTACTCGGTGGAAGGCGACGCAGTGCTTCGAACTGGAAGCGCGCTGCGACGAGCAAGATCGATCCTGATGAACCATCGCGATGATAATGCATTTCTCGGAACGCATTTGTGATGTTCGGTCACCATAAGCGGCGCACTCTCTCTGACTGAGGCCATCATCGCGTGCTTTCTTGGCTCTCTTGCGGTTCGCGCTTGCCAAAGTCATTACTTGTGAGATTGGTATAATCGAGTAATAGAAAAAAAATGAAGGGTCCGTCCAAAACTCTGCGATCGTGCTGTGTGCACGTGTTCCTCTTCTCTCTTCAGGAGGCGTGCTTTCACAGTCCATTTTTAATCGTGAATCCTTACGGACTTCCTCAGCCTCCCGTGTAAACAAGGCGTTTAAATATGTGGCAGGAGTGCGTACAACTTACGCTGTAGATGTTATTCCCAACCAGCAAGCGAATTGCAAGCAACACAATCTCATGATCATCTTCGGACTTGTGATTCTATGGCGATTCTGAGATCGCTACTATATATGTATATATATATATATATGCTCTTAAGCTTTGACATTGCCGCATGAGGGCTCTCAACATCGGCAAAGTGTCTCGTGCTTGGACTTGTACCCCCGCAACATTTTCTAGTGCCAGCGTCCACATATCTTTCTTCAATGTGAACGCAAAAGTTGGTTAATTCAAGAGTCAATGTCACCTATGTTAATAAAGAGACAGCTGCACTCCGATAAGAGATAAATAAAAGGCTAGGTGCTTAACCACAACCGAGCCTGCGTGGGCAACCCTACACCGGACGAGGGGAAAAGGGGGAAAAATATATATAAAGTGGAGTAGATGAGACAGTCTGCGTGATATCCCCTCATCTTTTACAAGCTGTCAAAAACAAAACAGAAAAAAAAATGAATAACCGATGGCACAAAGTACGAGATTAGCAAAGCAAATAAACATCGCCGGAAGTCCTCGTCGGCCGCTGAGCAATACCTTCGCACCCCGTTGCACCAGCCTGTCCCTCGGAATTCGACAAGACAGATCGGACCCGCACCATTTCATTCGAAATCCGCCTTACGGCGCATCTTCTTCCAATGTCCAGCGATGCGTGCTCGCTTGCGCCATCATCAGTGTGCTTCTTCTTCCCGATAGGCGGCGCCTAGTGTAAAATAGGATGTTGCTGAGCATATATGAACAGCGGGCCTTGCACGTACTTCCTCAAGGTCCGTCCTTAATTCTTTTCGGGCTCACGCGGCACACAATCGCTGCTCCCTCGAAAAACCCGCCGCGTTTTCACGCACGAGTAGCTCACATGTTCCGGGTAGCGCGCCGTGCCACTCTTGTCTTCCAACCACGTAATGCACGACGCTTACGTGTTGGCAACGGCGCGAGTATCCTCGTCAGCTATACACGAATTTGCAAATGCAAACACGAAGACGCGGACAGGATGGATGCACATTGCCACCCGAGTTTAGTCGATGCCAAACGCTTTCGTGAAGCGTTAGGCATCGACTGAACTCGGGTGGTAATGTTAAGCTTGTATCATGAGCTGCGCATCGAGGGAGCCAGGACAGAGCATTCGAGGGCCCGAAAGCAAACATCGTGAATACACCAGTATCACTGCCAAGTTGCAAACGTCCCTCCGATGCGAACAACTGTATCGACGTGTCGCTAACGTTGGTAGTTATTTTTTTCCTCTGCGTCAGCGCAGATTTATGCACCGTACAAATCTAAGCAACCTCCTCCTTGTGAAGGATCGTATATCAGAAAGTGAAATGTAGATTAGTCAAATTAAGTACACGCAATTTTAGGCATCGTCCCCGTTGCTCGAGTTTCTGCAGTGTACATAATGACCTAAACGTCTCTATTCAAGCATAACTCGAAGGTCTATCAGGTGGAAATAAAAAAAATATGCATTACTTCACCTGAATACGGCAAGAGGTCTCAGTCGTTTTTAAGTTGAATATGCCTATTTCGTTTCTTAATATTGATCTCGCAATCTCCTATAATGTCGCTTGGCGGGTTTACACCCATTCTGAACATATGTTTTCATGCTTTCTTTCTTTTTTTTTTTCTGCGGTTGTGTAACGCGCTTAGTGGTAGGTTGTGCAACTCGCACTTATTTCCTTTTCCTAACTGCCGCAAAAATCCCGATAGGATGTCCTAATGAACATTGTCAGCTATGTACGGAAAGCATGTCGCGTTGTCAGCTTTGCAAGAACGCGAGCTCAAACGCACCTCAGCGGGTCCTCGTGATAAAATTTATGTATTCATGACAGCTACAGCAGACTTCCGTTAAGAAGAAATTGATGGGACCATGTAAACCTGACCGTCTTATCAGAAGCTTGCCTTGGCAGAAGTGCTAAAAAAATTCAAAATCTACTCTTACATGGTGCACCCAAATATGCACCAAATATCGAATATAATAAAGAATATTTTCTCATTTCTGAAGCAACATCAAATACAAAGTTTGCGCGAAGTTCATTCTGTGAAGAAAAAGAGAGAGAGAGAGAGAAGAAGAAGAAGAAGAAAACAATCCGGATTTATACATTGAGACATGCATTGATAGGGTTCACAATTAGACGCCCGAATAACTGACGAGCTTGTATATATGATAAACAACTGTTTTGAATTACCTGGGGCACCACGGCAATGACTGTGATGAAACAAGGTAACAGCATATTAAAAGATGCATGTGTGTTGTGTCCGTCGAAGGAGATAAATGTGATACTACGGCACCGCACACTATATTAAATTGATGCGAACATGGTGACACTGGTCAAATAACAAATCCGAATAAATTCGTATATAGGCTGCCTAAAAGTAAGCCATTCTTTTTGAATGACTGAAAATTATTCAGCTGAAGCTTTCTACCCCGTGCATGTCTCAGTACGATTCTTTCTCTTTCGAAATCAAAGCGCCAACGTAAGACTTCGGTGACCCGGCTCAACGCCCCATAACTCTCCTGTCATCCTAGGGCCAGTGATCGGGATTAGTAATTTATATGCTACCAAAAGCCTTTAATCTATAGGGCCCCGCGTACATTATTTGTTTGTTTTTTTTTAATTTTTCCAGTGACCACTTTTCACTAGATTGTCACAACTATCAAGTATCGTCAGTGCGAAACATGCCTCCTGTGTCCGTAAATTCCAGAACGTTGTCGCGGATTCTTCGATCTTGTCCGATGAAATCGCGTGCCCGACGTGAACAGTGTTGTACTACATTCGCGAACGTACGCGAATGTAGTACAACCTAGGATTCTTTAACGTGCACCCAATGCACGGTACACGGGCATTTTTGCACTTCGCCCTCATCGAAATGCGGCCGCCGCGGCCGGGATTCGATCCCGCGACCTCGTGCTTAGCAGCGTAACGCCAAAGCAGCCACTAAGCAACCACGGCGGTTCAGTGATAATTTCACGAAAACCGGTAACCGGCAAAAAAAAAGAAAAGAAAAATAACGCACACGTGACAACATGGCGAGCAAATGGACCGTTTCGTCTGGCCGTAATCGCCGCTGCTTGGTCACGGGTGTACAGCTTAACGCGTATATAAACAAGCATGCACGCTCGCAATCCGGGCGCCCGCCCCGTACGTTTCGACGAAGCTGACTGGCCCTATATACACAAGGGAGATGCCTCGAATATTTCGGCAGCTTGAAGACGATGCGAGGGTCCCATGCCCTGGATTCAAGAGTGCCCGTCTTCTTGCACGTGCGCACGTATCAAGGCCGTTGCCACCGACAAACCTAGGCAAAGTCAACAGCGGCAACAGCATCAGAGGCAGGGGTTATGATCGGCGCACAAGCGGACCGGACAGGTCGTTCGCACTGGCCGCGGGCACAAACGGACAACCGTCCGTTCATGCATCGCTGGCCCTGGAAAACACATTCTCCCGACCACGACGTTCTGCCGTAACATTAGGTGGCTTAATTGACTGCAATTCTGTCCAGGGATAGCGTAGGTCCTCAGGGCTTAATAGGGCGCTGCAGGTACAAAATAAAATGTCCACACATTAAGCACCTCCTTCCCCGTTCGCATTCGCCCTTTCTCGAAAGTGTTACCTAGCTCGATCTCTTCTTTTCTATTCTTACTTCTCATACGCATCCTCTGACCCTAAAGATTTAATTCTGGAGTTTTCCCGTGCCAAAAACACGATCAGATTATGAAACACGCCGTATAGCGGTGGACTCCGGAATAATTTTGACCACCCGGGGTTATTTAACGTGCACCTAAACCTAACGAGTGCACGAGAGTTTCTTGCATTTCGCCCCAATTGAAATGCAGCCGCCACGGCCGGAATCAACCCCACAACCTCCAGCTAAGCAGGGTAAGTACTCAGGAGTGGAATTCACAAAGCTTTCCGCTTGTAAGTACTATTTTCCATTGGCTGGCTGCCTTCGATTAAGAACCAATCCTGATTCTGTACATATCATTAGCGATCGCTAATGATATGTCCAGAATCAGGATTGGTTGAAATTTTCTCTTAAGGACAACTCTATAGCGTAAGATCTATTTTGTGAATACAGGCCTTGATCCGTTGCTGTCTATAGAAAATGTCGTACGTAAAAGGAGCTTTGTGGAAAGAAAGAAGCTTGCGGTTAAAGAGCAGTACACACCTGACATCCAACAGTAAATGTTTATCTCTATTTTTCTAACCATATACAAAACAGATACACCATACCATGGACTGCGCCGTTTCCGGATGACATATTTCCATTTTTCTTTCAATACTCTACTTATGCTCAATTAATGTTTGACCAGGATAGTCGCTGTGTGATTCAGATGCTTCTTCCACTCTGCCAACAATACCTTTCCACCAAGTTTGACCGAGAAGCGCCCACTTTCGAACGCTCCTCAATTTGGACGACGCACCTATAATTAGTTGTCATGGACTACAATGAGTAACTGTTGCAATCCGCCTACTCTGGACCACAGGCAAGCGATGGACGGACTGTTGTCCGCCAATTTCTTCTATCGTATACGCGATTTTCTTTCAAGAAATCGGTAATCAAAACTCAGTCTTTAAGCACTTGCTCATAGGTTCGGTCGCGAACGTCATGACCTTTACCGCAGTCAATCCTCTTCGCAAACGCCTATATTGGCACGATCGGAGAGATATGATCCGGGACGACATGAAATCGCGTGTAATTTCCAGTAACTATCAGTGTGCGTTCATTGCGATTGTAATTGGCATTTTATTAAACACGCTGATATTTCAATCTGCGATGTACGAAAACGTGAATAAAAGGCCACCTGTAACGAAAGGTCACTCAGGCTAAATTGGTTAATTATACCTAAACGAGTAATCTATAGTACTATTGGAGCAATCTTGGATAAGCTTCTGCGCTGGTAATTTTTTTAATTTTTTTTATTGCCAGACATTGAACAGCACCTAAGCACCTGGAGTATAGAGCATGGTTAGCGGATATGACGTTAGTTCCAGCAAGTCGCCTCCGAGATTTTTTAGCGTGCCGTGCAGCCACGTGCGCTGCCTAATCTCGGAGGACGTTGCGAGGAGCCGCGCGTTCTTGGTCACACGTCACTTCCTGTGAGCAGTGATGGTGGATTTTTTTTTTTTTTTGTCTTCTCCAGTTTCTGTATTAAAAACATCTATTTTTGCGAGCTTTTCGTGACGCATCCACTCGTACGTTCAACCTAAATGTTCTCACGGAGGCCTGCTGTATGTCTACACAATTTGAAACTAGCCTTTTTTTTTTTTTTTTTCACGTGATCTAAAATTTCTTTACTGTTGGCCAGCATCGAGTGAGAGAGAATTGTAGCGATTGCTTGAGGTCACAAAGTTCGAAATGCGCCGCGAAGAGCAGTGAGTCACACAGAAAGCTCTTCGCCTTCAGCTCACGTACACTTCCCTCGCTAACTGTCGTCAGCGTTTTCAAAGCAATAGAGTATCCATGGTGTAAGAAGGGATGGTACACCGAACAAAACTATTTGGAACATGCTGCGTTTAAATAAAGAAAATCGTGAGAAAGCATAGGCATCTAAGAAATCGGAATACCGCGACTATAAGTCAAATTAACTTGAAACAAACAGAGAGAAAGAAGCGCTTATTAGAAGTAACTTTAAAAAAAAAACAAAAAAACGGTGACGAAGACGAGCACGAAAATGAAGACTCGAAGAATTCATTTTATTTATATAGACATGAGTGAATGTATTTTCTAATTCTATCCCATTCAATAAGGCGTCTACTTATTGTATGTTTGTTTGACCTGTGTTAGTTTTTTTTTTTTTTTTTTGTCCTTTGTGTAACAGTATATAGCGGAGTAAACAGAACAAAATCTAAGTGATTGTCCACCAATCCCGTAGTAGATATGCGCCATATTAAGAATGAAACCAAGCCAAACCAAACCAAGGGACCTGGAAGAGCTTCACAACCTGTCTTCAGGCGGCCACGGAAAGAAAACAAAGAAGGCAAAAAAATACCAGAAGGGCAGAGGCGGCTATAGAGTCCTGACCCATGCGGAGTTTAGCAAGAGTCACAGGTTCTTGGGAGTTGTGATTGACAGAGATCTGTCCTGGACTCCTCACGTCAACCACGTGAAAAAGCGCCTGATAGCTATTTGTCATCTGTTCAAGTTCCTTGCAGGAAAGAACTGGGGGGGTATCCACACAATCCATGTTACAGCTATACAGGGTGTTTGTTGGGTTCCTCCGGTACAGCCTACCTGTTATATCCAACACCTGCAAAACTAATTTGCGTACAATTCAAAGCATTCAGGCGCAAGCTCTTAGGATATGCCTTGGAGTACCACGCAGTGCGTCAACGGCTGAAACTATCGCCATTGCTCAAGATTATTCAATCACAACGCACATCGCCATCGAGGCAATGCGTGCACATGTCAGGCACATTGCCCGGACTCCTTGCCACCACCTCGCCGCACTCACCGTGGAAAGACCCCGCACGTCATATAGCACAACTGTCAGTGCATATCGTGCCTCGATTACATCGGGGTACGCACCTCCGGCCAGGCTGGTGTCTCCTCCATGGTGTTTGTGCCGTCCTGAAGTCCAACTTAGAATTCCGGGACTTCAGAACAAGTCAGATTTATCACCGTCTGCACTAAAACAATTGAGCTTACTCCTGTTGTACGAGAGGATACAGCAGTCACGTGCACGTCTATACGGACGGATCGACTACATCGACCAGTTCTGGCGGTGCTGTGTTTATACCGACGAGAGGAGTAACAATGCGATTCAAGACCTCACATCTCACGACGTCCACGGCTGCAGAGCTCACGGCTCTGCGCAGTGCACTTTAATTTATAGACGCAGAGAGTCCTGTTACATGGGCCGTGTTTTCCGACTCGAGACCGGCTTTACAAAGTATGCAGGCAGTTCTCCGACGTGGAGCTCACGAACAACTAACGTATGAAATTGTCAAACTTCACCACGACGTCAAACAGAAAGGCCACGAAATTATTTCCAATGGCTACCTGGCCACTGCGGGATCAGTGGAAACGATCTCGCTGACGAAGCTGCCCGAGAGTCACATCAAGAACAACACAGCGTTCCCATTCCTCTTTCCAGGACAGACGCTGGAAGGCAGCTTCGTCACCTGGCACGCAAGCTCTCTTTAACAGAGTGGAACACCCCAAATATAAGGCGCACGAGGCTACACGAACTGAACCCTTCGCTCCAACTCCGACCTCCACCCGGGATTCACCGACGTGAGGCATCGCTTCTATACCGGCTGTGGTTGGGAGTGGCTTTCACGAAGGCGTACTGTGCTTTGATTGGAATGACCGAAAGTGCCACGTGCGACGTCTGCGGCAGCGAAGAGAACATAGAACATTTATTGTGTCACTGCGATCGATTTCAGTCGGAAAGACAAACTTTATCGAACGCATTGCGACGACTTGACGATCGACCGTTGTCCGTGCAGGTGCTCCTTGAAAACCGTCCCCATCGCTCGTCAGCCCACAAAGCTGTGAAGGCACTGTTGTCTTACTTGAGGACGACTGGCCTATGTGAACGCCTTTGAATTGCTCAGGCTCTCCGCGTGCGTGCGCGAGCTCACCGTGTCCTTCCTCCCCCCCCCCCCCTCCTCTCTCTATCTCATCTTTATATTCCCTCTTTCCCGTCCCCCAGAGTAGGGTAGCCAACCAGACGCATTTCTGGCTTACATCCCTGCCTTCTCTCTTTCTCTCCTCCTCCTCCTCCTCCCAAGCACCCTGTAGCAAGGCACAGTGCGGTCTACTGTTGAATGTGCGGCTCCCCCTTTGCAGGCACCCTGTATATTTACAAATGGCGACTGAAGCTACGTGAATACACCCACATGTGTGCAGAAAGGTGTCAGCGCCAACAACCCCGAGTCACCTACTGCAAAATCGCGCAATTGTACACTTGCCAGAGGAAAATAAATAGCACATATGCGTCCCCTCTAAAAGCGCACTGCAGTGCACATCTGTATGTAAGCAGAAGTGTGTCAGACCCATGAGGCTCCGTCATTACTGCACCACTACAGCAGCGAATGGAACATAAGGCGCCCAGGAGAGCAGCAGCAGAATCCCGCCACATGGGGATTATACCCATTATGCTGTAGCCACTTCATATATCATACGTGGAACGAGAAAGAAACGCGCCATTAAATGTTCAGCGTTGCGAGTGCAAGTGCATGTTTCTTGGTGCACAGATATTCAGCAGAACAGTTCATACCAAATGGCATACGCTCTCTTCGATGCAACAAACCCTGCCGGCGCCCTCCCGTGCACGTTGTGACGTCACCGCTCCCTTCGGTCACAGAGGACGTGGCAGCTCCTTATCCCAGATATCGAAATAACGCCAAACTGTCGTCAATTAGCGAATCCAGACCTCGAGAATAGCAATTTTTTTCCGTGGGAGGTCGACCGAGCGGCAAAGGTGCCGTGTGATTGGACCGCGTTTAGTGCGTCATTGATCATGCGGGACACGGAAACCACGTCACGGTTAATTCCGGTAGCGCCGCGCGCGACACCCCAGCTGGGCCGCCGGACAATCCATCATACTTGCATGCAGCGCGGCGGTTGCGACGTTGTCCGGGTACGCACAAGGGCACGTGCTCAGACTTATGCATAAGCAATGCAAGCTGGCCGCCTGAAAGCAGTGTACTGGGGTCGCTGCACGCACATAAAAGCTGTGGTCATCTGAAAAAAAATATGTATATACGAAAGGGGCTGCGTGATTACGGTGAAGTCAACTGGCACTGTTGGCGCCAGTCGCAGAGGACGTGTTACGGTTTGCACTGCAAAGGCCATTACGTGGAGTGCTCAGTAATTCATAAATGAACGCTTACTTCTTGGTAAGGGAGTGCATATAAACCAAGAGCCAGAGCTAATATATAGCGGCGTGATTCAGGTCACCGAAAGAGCGCGTTTATTTGCTGTCCGGGACGCCGCTTTCGGGTTATAATTAAAAGCTTGCGCGCCTAAAGCCGGTCGAGGATGTCTTTCGAACTGCGCATCTTCTGCTTGTGTGCAGAGCGAGGGTCGCAGCTTTCTGGACACTCCTTGCTCCATTTTTGTAGCGCATAGTTCATTATTCAGTGTGACTGGAGGAAATGAGCTGCTCATCTGGTGGAATAAACTGGGAAGAAAGCGTAAGGTATTCAAACTAAGCTTAATCTTTCATTTTCTTTTTTGGCACTTTTTTGTCATCTTACTATAAGCGCTGGTGTAAGGTCCATTTTTTGGCCTTATGGAAATGTTACAAGTTTATTTTCGCGTTCACGATTCATTGCCAATAAGCAACTCTATGATATTTGTTTTCTAACTCGCCTCTATTTGAGTGTTATACTTTCACCACAATTTCGTTCTGGCCTATAAAGTTAACGTTCAATGTGACCCTTAATTCTTCATGGTTTAACACCTACACGTAAATCCCCACTTAATTGTAAACGACTTACTACACTATCAAGCACCCACATAAATGTTCTGAAGAGGGGGATGAGCACGGCGGCCACATAAAAATTATACTTTGCCGACCAATCGCATCGTCTTTATTGATAGCTGAGCTGACAGCCAGAATGCATTCGCATGAATTACAAAAGGTTAGTGCAATGTCTCCCGCGAGGCGGTAAACCTATCGCTCCATCATCGTTATCACAGTTTGGTGAAATCCACTGCAGGACAGAGGTCTAGTCAAAAGCTACGCAACTATGTCTATATCTGACCACCTCGACCAGCATCCATTCTCATCTCTCTATATCTGCTCTCCTTTCGTCTACCACTTAGCGCTCGATATAAGCCCGCATGGTGGGGGAGGAATATAATCGAATTAAAACGCACACTCAAATAAATTAAGCGGAATCTCTCTGAACGGGAACTGTCCAAGATATGCGTAGCATTATATGGCGGTTGGCGGGGTGCGGAATCGTGCTTGGTGCCGTATATTGGTAAGTTCAGTTGAAATGCCCACGTGGTCAAAGCCAGCTCGATCTTCCGGTCTTCCGCTACACTGCGTCGATACATGATACTCGTATCCGTCAGGTGCAGAAAAATATTCCACCAAGGGCTTGAAAATGAGCGTGCCCTTATTTTGGGGAAGAGGGAAGCTTTGCTAGTTATTTATCAAGATATACGTTGTGGCGGCCATTTATTATGGCGTCAGCTGTTAGGAAACGTTCCGGCTTATATCGGACCTCTCGAAATGACCTCAATCGTGCGTGATCGTTCGTCGTGCATGCGTATAGATGTGCGCAGAGCGAAGGAAGGAATTCTCAAACGACTTTACGTTTTCTTATTTTCCCATGCTTTCAGGGCCCTTGCAGGTATTTACAGAAAAGAGTCGTGAAGATAACTATTGCAGTGCAGTAAACATTGGGGGAAGGGGGGAAAATATAGGAAAAGGTGTAATTGCAAAAAGACGATCAAACAAGCAGGAAAATAAAGCAGGTAAACAGGATCACTACATGCTGTTTACGTACGTAACTGTTTAGAGTTCACTCGTCTAAATGTGCACACAGAGCGCACACAGGGAGCGCACGCACAGCTGTCAACCGATAGGAAAAGAAACGCAAACAAGATTTACACGTTCGGAAGATTTTTTGGCTAAATAAAGAGGAGGGAGGGGGGGGGGGGACAGAAAGTATTCTTCTTTCTGGTGTTTTACGTGCCAAAACTAGTTCTGATTATGAGGCACACCGTAGTGGAGGGCTCCGGATTAATTTTGACCACCTGGGGTTCTTTAACGTGCACTACAACGCAAGCACATGGGCGTTTTTGCATTTCGCCTCCACCGAAATGCGGCCGCCGCGGCCGGGATTCGATCCCGCGATCTCGTGCTCAGCAGGGACAGAAAGTCTCACGGTTACAACTTCTGACGTAAAATGAAGCTTGTGCGTTATCACGAGACAAGAAAAAAATATGTGCTAGCAGAATTAGAAAAACATGATTGCTTGGGAAGTTTTGAAAGAAGAGTATACGTGTATTAAAGAACTCCACAAGAACGTCCGAAAAAAAAATTAGATTCTGATGTCTTAAGTGCCAAAATAAACAATCTGATTATGAGGCACGCCATAGTGGGTGACTCTGGGTTAATTTGGACCACCTGGCTTTATTTGCCGTGCGCCCAATGCCCGGCACGCGGGGGTTTTTGCATTTCGCCCCCATCGAAATGCCGCCGCCGCGGCCGGGATTTGATCCCGCCGCGTTCTCCGGTATCAGCGTAACGGAGAACGTCCCGAAGGCACTGGTACGAAGATCAGATAAATCCATGCATACTAATAATCATACCCATGGTGACTGAGTGGTTGCAGCGCCAGATTTTTGTCTAGTAATGTTTGCAGGAAACCCAGTGGCGTGAGCCACCTCGCAACAGGTTTCGAGAGCTGGTGTGGTCGTGCACAGCTTCTGCTGCCATCTTAAACACGTCCTTCCGGAGAGGTTGCATACATCGACTAAGGTTTCTTTTTCGCTTTCACCTTCTCATTTCTTATTCCTTTTGCCTTTTACTGTAAAACCATGAGAAAAAAAATGAGCAGCGGAGGTTACTTGTACGCTATGTGCATGAACCGTCTAAAACTTATTATACCGCAGGACATTCCAGTTTGCTACTGCGATTTTTTTTTTCCTGAAGTAGCTGCGTAACATTATTTTTTGCTTCCTAAACCTTTTTCGCCTTTTTTGTACTTTTTCAATATTGCCGCAAACAATGCGTACGTTTCCAAAAGATATGTAATGTATAGCAAGAGTTCAGTAGGTCTCACAGCAAGGTTTTGATACAAGATGAAGGCGTTCGCGGTATTGCCGCCGTTCGCTGTGCTTCTCAATATTTAGCCATCGTTGAATAATAATAATTATACCGCGATTCTGAAACCTCTGCGGTTACTTTGTTAATTATCTAGGCGCGCACAGCTACAGCTTGAGCGCACTTCCACGAGGACATTGGTTTACTTAAAATTAAATTACACATATTTATGGCTGCGAGCCACTCCCCGTATACAAACGGCGAGATGTTAAGAAACCACGAAATGTTGGCGATCCTATCGATCGTTGCACATAATATTTACGAGTCGCGCCCAAATTGCTCTTGCCCCGAAAGCGCCAGCCACTGCGGGACGCTATACTTATTTCTCGATGCTGCAGATGATTTTTTTTAAGCAATTCGCGGACGTTCTCTGCAAAACAACCTGCAAGCGATCGCCAGAAATTGTATGCGTTATGTCGTCCGCTCGGTCGCCGCTAATTGCAGACATTAAAGCCCTTTAATTCACCCACCAAAGCAAAAGCGATGTCGGCAACATCGGCAAACTGCAAAAGCTGTTTAATTTGTCCTTTTTTTTTTTGCGGGCTTTAACAGCGAGCGAAGAATTAGACAAACCTAAATAAATGAAAGAAAAAAAAAGTGGTTGTCGAGGGCGTAACTTGCAGTACAAAATCAAAGTAAAAACACGTCGCAAGCATATTTGACGGTCTATTAATTAAAATTAGTGCATGGTGCACCACCTGACGTAAGGACTATACTTCTTCCTCATTTTTTTATTAATTTTTTTTCTACCATGCAAGACCCTGAACGACGCCGACCTACGTCAGTTCCGCAGCGATTAGCCGCTGACAACGGGAAATTACGCACTGAAAAATGAGGTTGTCGACCTGTGCGTGTCTTTGCACTTGGTGCAGAGAAAAACATACGGCCGAGGAGAAAAAGAAAAATCGAGGACGTTTCGTTCTGGTGTCGTGTAATTTCAATTCTTCGTTTGTTCATGTTAAGCCGGACCATTTTGACAGATAGGTCGAATATAAGGTTAACTAGGGCGCGACTTGCGGTTGCAAGAAGCTTACTTCTTGCTACTCCCTTCCAGTTATCGGGAATCAATTTGTGTTTACAAAATAAAATAATGACAGTACATGCGTCCGTGAAAAAAAAAAAAAAAAAGATGCTTCAGTTTGCTTTTATTGCGTTGTTTACTTCTGCCGGCGAAAAATGTTTTTTTTTTTTTTTTTTTTTGTTCACGCAACAGTACAAACCATGAATGTGAGACGTGCATGAGGGAAGAGGGGGGGGGGGGGGGGGGGGATTACGCAGAAACTCCTCCGGGAGCGATCTAAAACGTGCGTAAGCATTTGCTAGTAATCGCCTGCCTTTCATCGTCGTATGCTGCTGTGTTTGTAATAATGGCGAGAAACACCGTGAAAGTCGCGTATAAAAACGGAGAAACGCTGTTGTAACGCCCTGATGTTAATTAGATCAGCATAACATGGTTAACAAGAGGCGAGTAATAGCAATGCTCACGCCCAATATAGACACCCAAGAGAATTTACGCGTGACAGTATAGCATATTGTTTTAAGCGAATAAATATACAGCATTTTATTACGTCTTTTATGTATACACTGTCTTGTTGTTTAAATCCTCTTCTTGAGTTTCTTCTTTATCTTCAATCGCCCTGCGTTTGGATGCCGCTGCTTCTTCGAGAAAGATGAGCACTGGCCGGTGCGTACTGTGGCACGTGACGTAATTGAACGGTCTGATGTTTTGGAGGCCTCGTACGTATACGTGGTCGATGACGCTGCCTCCTCTCAATGTGGGGATGTGGATGTCGGTTAGGAGTCGTAGTCCAAAGACTTCTTGAGGTAATCGGGAAGCAAGTTGTTGCTGGCTGCATGCTTTGGAGACGTCCACGTTAATGTCATTGAACACCAACATCGAATCAAGAATTCGCAAGTTCGAAACTCATTGTCCCTAATTTACGTTTATAACCATCTGATTTCTTTCTGTTTGGCTGATTTATTTTTATTAATACGGCATTTTCTTTATGCAATGAAAGTGTCACGCGTCACGCATCAGCGACGGTTTTTCTCATTGAGTCGACATAGAAATGCTTACGCATTAAAAATTGGCTGTGGCTTAACTCAGTTATGCCTGGGCGTGCGCAATGCGAGGTAAGGTTAATGTTATTGTTTAGCTTGGTTCTCGCTACGGTTACATCTTTATCGCTTAGCTTCGTACGTCTGAGTGTTTAGGTTTGGTTGTTACCTCTCGTTACGTTATGGTTACATTAAATAGTAGACATTTTTAAAGTGTAACGCATTTATTTTGAGTCTTCATCTTGTTGTTTCTCAATTGCCACAAAGACGGCCCGATGGTCGGTGATGCGGGAGGACAAGGGGTTGTCGTCCAGTGACTTGAACACGTTTCGAGTGCTATCCTCATCTGAATCCCCTCGCCTGGCCGCTTCGTACTTACGACGCTTCTCGAGGCGTGCGGCTCGTTCTTCCTCCGTCTCCTCAGCTCGCTGCCTGATCTTGCTTTCGTTCCGACGAGCCTGGCTTCTTTCAGTCTCTCCGACTCAGTTTCCATATCTGCCGACGAATCCCACCGAGCCACCCCTTCTATATATACGATGCAACGCCGGCTCCTCCTCTGTTGCAACGCGGTTTCACCGGTTCCTCCTCTGATGTCATGCCCGATGCAAGCGGCGAACGCTTGCAACACAACTGTGGCGGCGGCGGCGGCGCGTCGCCGCGCCGTGGTAACTCGAGCAGACGACGCCAGATGGCGCGGCGAGCGGCGCTGCCAGCTGCGGCGGTTGCTAGGCAACGGCTCAGCTCCCGGTGCGGCCACCTGCCTACAGCGAAACGGCGAGAATGCGGCCAGTGTGGCTCTCGCTACAAAAGCGCTAAGCGTTCATTACACAAGTGTATCCGAAAAACAAGGGACGTGTTTAATATCTTGGTCACACGGGGGCACTTTCGATCGCGATGAAGCCCGATGAGGATCGAAATTATCGATCGCGTTTGACTCCCTTACCCTGGCTATGGAGAAAAGCAAATCGTAATCGGCAAGGTCGTTCCTGATCGGGCTTGATCGCGATGGAAATCGCGATGCGATGATCGCGTCCCCTTGTGACCGGAGTATAAAATCCTCATTTTGTTACATAGTAGCTGTTTTAGTGACTACAGCGCAAAGGTAAACATCGTTAAGTGCAAAGTTTGAAACTTCCCGCACCTACACGCTGTACCAAATTGTCATCATTATCATCAGCCTATATTTATGTCCACTGCAGGACGAAGCGATCTCCAATTACCCCTGTCTTGCGCTAGCTGATTCCAACTTGCGCCGGCGAATTTCCTAACTTCATCACCCCACCTAGTTTTCGGCTATCCTCGGCTGCGCTGCGCTTCCCTTCTCTTGGCACCCATTCTGTAACTCTAATTGTCTACCTGTTATCCATCCTACGCATTACATGGCCTGCCCAGCTCCATTTTCCCCTCCTAATATCAACTGGAATATCGGCTATCTCCGTTTGCTCCTTGATCCAAGACCGCTCTCTTCCTGTCTCTCAACATTAGGCCTAGCATTTTTCGTTCCATCGCTCTTTGTGAGGTCCTTAACTTGTTCTCGAGCTTCTTTGTTAACCTCCAAGTTTCTGCCCCATAAGTTAAAACCGGGAAAATGCAATGATTGTGCTCTTTTCTTTTCAACGACAGTGGTAAGCTCCAAGTCAGAATTTGGCAATGTCTGCCATATGCACTCCAACCCAATTTTGATTCTTCTGTAAATTTCTTTCTCGTGGTCAGGGTCCCCTGTGAGTAACTGACCTAGATAAATGGACTCATTTACAGACTGTAGAGGCTGACTGGCGATCCTGAATTCTTGTTCCCTTGCCAGGCTATTGAACATTATCTTTGTCTTCTGCATATTCATCTTCAACCAAATTCTTACGCTTTCTCGATTAAGGTCCTCCATCATTTGCTGTAATTCGTCTCCATTGTTGCTGAATAGGACAATGTCATCTGTAAACCGAAGGTAATTGAGATATTCGCAGTTGATCCTCACTCCTAAGCCTTCCCAGTCTAAGATGACATGTACCAAATCGTACATGTCCTGTAATTGGAGAGGTTGTCGGCAGTCATGCGAGGATTTGTGTGCATTTCTAACTGACAATTCAAGCTAAGTGTGACTGTTATATACAGTCATACAACAGTGACTGTTATATACCACCTGAAGTGCATAGCCACATAGAGTGAAGGCCCTTGTTTGTCAGAGACAAGACACAGGCCCGTTAAACAAAATTTGTTTACTCCCAAAAGAAACCGGACAGCCCACACTTTGACCTCTACAATAAAACCGCTCTGCTTTATTCAGCGCATCCAGACCATCCCAACCCTTTTTCAGAGAGGCGGCCACCTGCAGACAAGATTTAGGACAACGACTTGACGAGCAGATAGAGAGCGCGAGGAAGAGGCAAAAGAAAAAAAACTGGAGGCGGCAATGAGGATCGCCATGCTTTTTGCATACACGACCACAGGGCGGGTTGCGGTAGTAGGACGCGAAGAGGGCCGAGCATAACTCATGGCCTTACCTCGACGCGAGTGCGCCTGAAAGAACGGGCAGCATAAGGGAAACGTCGTAAATAACGACGCCACTGTTCGCGTGCCACGACAAGATGCATGGAGCGTCTCCGGGCGGAGACGTACGCCATTCGGCCGGAGTACAGAAGTCTGCGAGCCTCCTCTGGATAGTCGAAGAGGGCGAGTACCACTCGACGGGTTTCGCCCTGGGTGTTACGCGGAGGAACATAGAGAGAGACAAAAAAATGGCGCAGTTTCGCCCAAAAGGCGAAGCATGAATTGCGATAGCAAATTATTAGAGAGCTATTCGGAGTAGTAGTTTTATCGGCTGCATAAACTTGGACACATTCGCTACCTAACTGAATTAACAAGCGTGGTGTCAGCGCGCACAAGCAAACATGAATAGATCACACTCGATGACCGCAGACAACCACTGTCAAAACTCTGGCAGCAAGCGCAGCCGCCGCAGCGAGCGAAGGTTCGTGCGGTCTATCGCTTCAACGGGAACTGAGCGGCGAATGCACGGCGCATACAAAGGTCAGAGCCGTGTGGAGATCGCTTGCAGGATACGGTGCGCGCGACAACCTGAATCATTTACGGACTCTTTACAAGGCGCGTTGAATGTCTGGTGGTGTGTGGGCCACGCCGGCCGCGCTTTATTATTCTAGCGTTTGATCTAGTGACGGAAATGCTTGCAGTAGTGGTGGTATGACGGCTTTTGATCTCAGTGAACTCTGGTGGTGTAAAACCCGTATTTCTCAACAATTCGGTGGTGCTGACGTTCGAAATATTCAAGGTACTACGGCGGAGAACTTCCTTTGTTCGTTTTGTGTGTGTTTGTCCGTAACGTTGGCTTCCGAGACTTGAGGTTTGTTTACGCGACGATGGCTTTCCGCCACCGGCGTTGGAACGGAGAACACGCTGGCCTGGTGGTAACTAGCCACAACTGTGGCTGCTGTTATGGAATCGATGGTATTCCTAAACAAACGCATCACTGTTTCTATTATCCAAATATAATCTCACTATCAGGGAGGGAGCAGTCTACCTGACGGGAGCAGTATTCTTTTTTATTTATGGTGTTGCTACCCTGCGCTCCGCAACACCCCAACGACCACCGCTTCGCGTCGGCGCCCGGTACCACGGCTTCCGCCACGGCACCGGGGCACAAACATGAGCAGTATCCGCTTGTGCAAGAGCGGCCGCAATTTTCTCTCTCGCACCCGCTTGTCCTCGCGCCTGCACACAAACGACTGGCGGTCCCTCCAAAGACCGTCTCGTGCCAGACCAGTGCCTCTAAAGTCCCTAAGCGATTATGTCCCTAGGCACCTAGGAGCTCCACGATTGCCACGACAACACGTGTTAAGCGGAAGTCACGTGACCCGCAGTGCCACGCCCCCGCTGTACCTACTAGCGATTGTAAAGTCGCATCCCTACCGGCGCGCAAAGTACAAGAACGCATTTGTTGGCAGAGTAGAACCCTCCCCTTCCCTCTCGCGCTGCCTTCGCGTTTTCCTCCTTTCGCGTCCTGGGAGATTGCGTCGCCAGTTCGCCTTGCGCCCGGTTGCAAGATACGCATTTGGTGCCGCAGCACAGCGTCGCCCCCCCTCCTCCTTCCCTCCCATACCCCCCGGCCTTTCGGACGACGAAAGTCGCGTTTGCTCTCCGCCGACCGTTCGCGCTCCGTGATAGCGCGCTTTCACTGGCATATACGGCGCGCGGCGACGATTTTATCGGCCTTGGACTTTATGCGGAACCTCACGGCGACGACGATGGCAGAAATGCGCTTGAAGTGTCCATAAACAAAAAGAAAGGGTGAGCAGAGCGCGTCGTCGATTCACGACTGTCGGCACGAGCTGCACCACAGTCACACGCGAGCAGAAAGCGACAGCAGTATACATCTTGTTCTCCTTAGGCGTGCAGATAAGGCGCACTGACGAGGTAGTTGCACGCGGTCGTTCAATGAATCATGCCGACCACCACGCTCGGTGACTTGCTGGTGACACGATTCTCGCCTCCATGTGAAAAGGGAGTGCACACGTGTACGCTGTTCCCAATGCCACCCAACGCACACACGCATACACGCACACACACGTCCGTTCCGTCCGTGTGTGTGTGTACATGTTTGTGCGACCCGCCGCGGTTGCTCAGTGGCTATGGTGTTGGGCTGCTGAGCACGAGGTCGCGGGATCGAATCCCGGCCACGGCGGCCGCATTTCGATGGGGGCGAAATGCGAAAACACCCGTGTACTTAGATTTAGGTGCACGTTAAAGAACCCCAGGTGGTCCAAATTTCCGGAGTCCCCCACTACGGCGTGCCTCATAATCAGAACTGGTTTTGGCACGTAAAACCCCACAATTTTTTTAATGTTTGTGCGCGTGCGTGCATGCGTGTGTGCCAGCGAGCGCGTAAGTTCACACAATAAATAAAAAAAGTTGAAAAAAGCAATGAACAGAAACTTTTTAACCTCTTAATGGAATTCATAACGGAGTGAAGGAAAACACCGTTTCCCTGAAGAAAGGTAGCAAATAGAGACTAAGACTAGTCGTGCAATTTTCGCACCACACACATATACATAGAAGCAAGGACACGCAAGAAAAATGGAAACATGCAGCGTTTTTTTTTTTTTTTTTTTTAGCGACCTGGGCTCAGTCCTCGGCACCTTCAAAAAGCATCGTGCATTATGCTGCCGCGACCAGCCAAACACATAAATAAAAGTACATTCAAAACAGAAATACCGTCAAAGAGCAGCCGCGTCCTTCTTGCAAGAACGTACACCTTAAGAAGGGAGGGCTCTCTTCGTTAGTTCGTCAAGGATGCATCTCAAGCCATCGGGCATCACTATGCTCCAAAGCGCAACAAAAAACACATAGCCCAATACACGTACTTCCTTCAGCGGGTACACACACACACACACACACACACACACACACACACACACACACACACACACACACACACACACACACACACGCACACGCACACGCACACACACACACACACACACACACACACACACACACACACACGAGAACGTATTTCCTAGCTCGCTGAATCAAACAACGTTCCGTAAAGAGCATTCCGCTATATATAGCTGCCCCTCTGGGGGTCGCTCTCTCGTGGTTCAAAAGGTCAAACGCTCAAACCACCCGACAAATCCTAAAGAAAAAAATTAACTAAGGAGAAAAGAAAAAGAAGCAAAACTGAGAATCACGCTGTGCGCATACGGGGCCCACACCCACGCCACCGCCAGCCGGAAAAGTTCAGCGACCGATGATCCCTGCGGCTCGCCGAAAGAGCGAGCCCTCATCGCCCTTGTGGAAGAAGGAGCCGCCGCCTAACGGATGCAGGAAGTCGTCGAAGCAGGCACGTGTCATCAACAAGAGCATTCGCAGCCGCTCCGCCCTGCCCCCTCTTCCTCCAAAGCGAAGTGGTCATTTCTCCTCCGACGGGGCGCCGGTCGAGGACCACTTTGGGAGCAAGGTGTGGCGCGAGCGCATATACATATAGCTTACGACAGAGACCGCTACAGCAAGATTTGTCGCGGATGTCTATAGTGCGCCAGGACGTAACATACCTGCATGCGTAAAAGCATAAGTGGTTCATAAATCCTGTCTCTCTCTCTCTCTCTCTCTTCGTGTTCATCATTAACTAGGTATATCTATTTCCTTGGTTTGGAGTACCGAACCAGATTACCTCCGGTTAAACGCCCTGCCTTTTCTTGTCTCTATTCTCTCCGTTGAAGAACGAACGGTACCACCACCACCAACTGTCATCGTTAAAACGCATTAGAAGAAGCGAAGAATAAGCGCGGCACCAAGCTGCTGGAGTACTTGTCAAGAAATCAAAACATCGACGCAATAGAGACAAAGAAAGAAAGAAAGAAAGAAAGAAAGAAAGAAAGAAAGAAAGAAAGAAAGAAAGAAAGAAAGAAAGAAAGAAAGAAAGAAAGAAAGAAAGAAAGAAACCTTCTCCTCAGATATCTTTCGCAACGTTCAATAAACCATTTGTGGAGAACATGCTTAGCTCGAAAGCTAGAAGTAAAGAGCGGACTCGGTGAAATTTAACCCTGAACGATTTGTTTTCAACTGAACGCCATCGCCCCAGTATGCTGTTTGTGCCACCAGAGCAACATTCCCACTCAGTACCAGTTTGTTGCACATTAACAGTAGGAGAACTTTGGCTGCTGAAAAGCCTGGTATACCAAAATATTAGCTTAGAACAAACTAACATAAAAAAGCAAAAAGCGAGAGAACACTCAAGATATATAACATTGAAAAAAAAAAATAAACATTTCACAATCGCTTAGAGTAAAAGAAACTTGACATAAAAAAAAGAGCTTTACATAAAGTTACATTGATATGAAGTTGCCGCTACGTCACACCTGTATGCTACCACACGTACATTCGCGTTAGATTTTTGATGCGCAGTTCTAGCACTGTCTGGTTCCTCACCGTCGCTATAACGCGAAAAGATGTTCAGAAAACAAGTGAAAGAAACTTCATTTAGGAAATGTGGGCTTCTTTTGTGCCGTGAAAACGATACTAATGTTTACTATTTTTGTTCGGTGTTACATGTTCTATAAATTACGAAGTGCACTTTGTAGAAGCTGGGCCTAGATCTTTTCTTTTGTGTGCATGCGTTGACTACTGCAAGCGCGCTGGTGTTTTACTCAAATCAATGCAAAACTGCACAGGTGGAAATCTCCGCTGTCAGCCGATTGCAAGAAAAATCAATAAATCAAACCACATTCGTTTTGTGTCACCGCTAATCACCTCGCCGGCTTCCTCGATGGAAAAAGAAAGATATCACAAAAATAACGCAGATCTGGTGTAATTTTTCAAGCAGCGCGGGAGCTACCAGGCTTCAAATAGTCCGTTTTATTGTACGAAATGAGCAAAGGCGAAGACACCCGCCTTTGCAGCAGCCAACTTGACAATCCGAGCAGAACGCCGCAACAGGTATACTTGAAGCCCGAGGCAAAATTGACTAATGAACGCAGTCGGCTATAGCGCTTGAAAAACCCCGAACTAGCTACTAACGTGAGGTTATTAACTCACTGTCACACAACTTCCCAAGTTTTTGGTAACGTGGAATGATAAACCAGGTAGGCAAGCTAGCTCCATAAACAAGGATCGACTTCGCAAAAGTGAGTATAACATTTACTAAGCGTGCGTACACGTAATTTTTCGTAACGCGATTACCTGATCAGGCATAGTACACACCCCGCCAGTTTCAACAGAGCGAGGTCGCAACATCGAGGGCCGTGTAAGTGCCGTGTATGGCTTTTATTATATCCGTCTTCTCAAGGACATCACAACTGAAACAGTGAGCACACAGCATGTGTTTCGCACTCACACAGGATGGTGTGCACTGTATTCGTCGAAACTTGTTTTGCACAAGTACAGCATGCAGCTGTGCACTGTATTGGTCAAGCAAATCTCGTGCATTGATGTGTGCAGGAATGCAGCACCCGACTGTTAGCTAGGCCTCATCAAAGAAACGAGACGTCGTAATAATAACGCTTTAAGATTGCCATCACAGTGAATAACAGACCACTCATTAGATAGATTGCTTGCGCTCATATAACTGAACATTTACGTCGATTACAGGTCGCTCGAGCTTTGTAGTAAACGCTTTCAGTGCAAAGGCGATAACAGGTCAAATGAGTTACGCAAAGGAAGCATCTACTACTACTTTTATCAGATTCTTTAACTTCATTGTCCAGCTAACCTCTGCGCAGTCTTTAATCCCTATAATGTTGTCCCCACTGCGTGCTGTGTGACCTTCACCCTAACCTCCTTTTAACGACCATGTGAAACGCTAACGCAACAAAATGGCCACGGGGGTCAATTATATTGCCTCACCCCGTTGTCTTTTTCGCTCTTCTTACTCTTCCTTCGCCCATCACTTATTCGAGCGGCCGCGCCAGACGACCGTGGCCCCTTCCTGTGCCGGGTCATCCGCACGGTTCAAAGGTTAAGTCACCAAGGGTTTAGATCATTACGGGGAGGAGGAGGAGGAGAGCAAAGCCTCACGATGAGATTGCTCGTGGGTCAAGTCGGTTGCCGAGTGCTGGACGCCGCATCTAAGCGCAGCCGGTTCAAGCCAGCAGGACGCGAGGTCGCTGATGCGAGATGACAGGTTGGAATGAAGCCGCAGTGATTGGGCGCTGACCGTGAACGCTTTGTACGCATTCTGCTCGAATAATGCTGCATCGTTTGTTCTGCACGACGAGACGCAATCAGAGAGACGCTGGGTTTCGCGGTCGCCGAGCGGCCATTCAACAGCCAGAACAGAGATAGCGGTGTCCTTCCGTATTCACTTATAAGTCAACGGTGGTTCTTACGCAACGAAGATTAAATGGTAGCCAATCGGACTATAGCCGTCGAAGGCTGGAAGGACTATAGACGGTAACGACAGTCAAATGGTGAGCGAGCATGTCAGAAATCGTCTTAACGCTGCCATGTATGTAGTACACTGGGTTATATGAACAGTTGAATTTTCGCCAGTACGCTTAAAGTGTTTTCGAAAAGTTTTGAACTGTATACGAGAGTGGCAGGTAAGCTGTCCGGCGTCCGAAGAGCGCGCTTTGTGAGAACTTGTTAGACATAACATGTTTCCTGAGTCGAGAAGCACCGTGGTGAGTGCTAATAGTGTTTTGGTTAATTAGAAGAGAAGACATTGAGAATTACTTCTCAGCCGCGCCATTCAAAAGGACAATTATTAATGTGGGGACGAGAATATCTGGACACGTATATGACGGGAACCTTTAATATCGCGTCCCATTTGGTAAAATTTTAGTTTCTGGCCGCCGGCTTTCAAGGACAACCGCATGTCACTCGTTTTAGCCGTGCGGTAGAGCGGCCATCCGTGAGGCCTGAAATTTGCGGGGCGACGACCCGAAGTAGCAAGTCAGAAATGCAAACCGGGGAGAACTGCAATTCTTATATTTCAAATGCTCGCGAAAAGCGCGAACCCTGTCGTTAAGAAACTGCACTACTGATTTCAATTATTTTCGTCATCTGAAAGTAGAAGTTGGAAGGATTGAACTTATAGTGCCTGAGGATCTGGAAGTTTCTATTTCAAAACTCGAAAGTATAACGAAAAGTGACGCAAAAGGCTATTTTTCTGAAGAATTAAGCCACCGTTAGAGCCTCATAATCATATCGTGGTATTGGCACGTAAAACCCCATAATTATTTAAGCCGCCATTTAAAATTTCGTAACTCGCGCACAAGAACATATGTCATAATTCTATTTATTGTACTTTATAGAGCATTTAACAACAATGACGAATTCCACGCATTACACGAGGCTGAATTTACATTACACTACTATTTCAAAACAGTGCAGGGGAGATAGTAATCTCTTCTTTTCTGTAACGTATTATTAGCTAGATAAGACGTCCGTAATTGTGTCATAATCACTAATTAGATAAATATTCTATAACATTCCTAATTAACCTCAATTTAATTCCTTTACGGTACATGTTGCACTTGCAGAATTGAAGCCGCGACGATCTCAAAGCGTAGGACATTCTGAGACAAGCACCCATTATTTTGATATATTCCTCCCCAAAATACGGGAAAATGTCACTGGCGTTCCATTTACGATGTTCTTAAGAAGTTTCCCTCAAACAATACGGGTCGAAGCTGGAACACCGCCAAATTTCGTGTCGAAACTTGAGGATGACTATCTCAAAAGTGAAGCTAGATACTGGCATCAGTTGTGTACTTCAACCCCTGTCCTAAAGCAAACAAATAAAAGCTAATTATCAAATGGCTTAATTGCAGTCATACGTTTACTGACGCCCATCGAAGCTAAGAAGGCGTTGCCAAAGAAGAGGGTGGTATTTCCACTGCACCGTGTTTCAATTTTATGGCTCTTCCCACTTGAAGCGCATCGTAAGCAGACAGGATGCTACCTGATGCAGTGCCCAGACGTCGTGAGAAGCAAACGCGCGTATTCGAGTGTCCCGAGCACACCTCAGCGAACATTTGAGCTGAACATTCTGATTCTTAATGGGCGATGATCAGGGGTGCCTGGGGATAGACATTATAGCGAGGATCACGTGCTGCATAAGAAGGCCTCATAAAAAAAGCAAGAAAGAAAGAAGAAAGTAAAAGTAGAAAAAAATAAATGGAGAGAGTAAAGAATTGACGCCTCGCGGCTGCATGCAAGATCGTAACTTCTATTTCCGTACACAGAAGCGTATACATACGGCATGGAGAATCATTAAGAGTCGACTCGGCTTGACCACGCCTACCGAATTTACGGCCATGAAACTCCGCCGCGTTTTGGTGATTTAGCCTTGCAGTCACGGACTCGCGATTACCACAGTCGTTTACCGTTGAGCTTCCGTATCCGCTGTGCGAAATTCCACCCAAAGAATATTGCGCACGTTGACACTTCGAACGAACGAGTTAGCGCGCTGACTTCAAGAAAGCTTTTTTTTTTTTTACATACAAGTGAACCGACTATGCAAATCTTGGTTGCGCTCTCCGTAGGCGAAACAAATCTATCGATGAATATCTTTTTGTCAGCGGCCGCGAATTCTTCTTGATACAACCATGGCGCATTGAACCGATCCACATAATCTTATCCATATACCACTTTGAAAGCTTTTCACCGCATCGGGGCTATCTTACATGAAATCGGCGTTGAACCGCAACACACTGCATGAAGTGGCGCTACGCGATGTATAGTCAAGACGATTCCTGTGAGTAAGCCGCAGTACCCGTAAAAGCTCAACTCGCACAGACGCGAAAAAATATGGAGAGATAGAGCAAATCGCAAGGAAATGCACGGAGCTCAACCACAACATTTCGTTCAGTTTAACGCCAAAACAAATCAGAACAAGGGAGAAAGCGAAAGGAACGAAAAAACGGCAGATTTCAGCTATTCTTCAGCTATTCAGCTGCCAAGCAGTAGGGTCAAACATTGGACACCGCCATCTTCTAAACGAATAATTAAAAAGTTCACCGACGATTACGAGACTCCCTAATGCGAAATGTGAGCGCAGCTGTTTACGTGTTTTCATTTCGCGATATATTGGCTGACGTGGACAATCTGTCTCATGCGGCACGTTTCAAACGGAGCAAAGTGTGGCACGACTGCCTCGCTAATCTGGAGATCGCGAGAGGCAGCGCGTGGGTGACGCGCGAGCGCTGTGCACAGCGGCCGCCGCAGACAGACCTCCCAGATGACGCGCGCTACTCTGGCACCATCTCGTAGCCATCGTCGCCTCAAAGCGCGTCTTGCGCGGCACTACGCTTTTCTTCTCACGCCTTCGCCATACCCTCCTCCTACGCTTTCCTCCTCGCGCTCTCTTCGCTATCGCAATCTTTCATCTACCGCTGCGCTCCACGTTCACTTTCATCCTTCGCTATGTTCGTTCGCTCGGCTACGAGGCACAGCGCCGACACCAACGCTCGCCGCAGAAACTGGCGCCTAAGAGCTGCGCTCTAAAAAAATGACTCGATCGCCATCCCGGGCCTGCGAAAGTGGATGTCCAGCGAGGCTGTGGAAAACCGCCGCTACATCTACTGAGGGGGGGGGGGGGGGGTATTCTCTATAAATATGAAATGATTATATGGCCCACCAAGCGAAAAATCCGGCGTTAACATCCGATGGTACCAAAACCCATGGGACCAAGCGGTGACGTCACGTTTGACATGATGACGAAACATGATTGCGTCATCACCCTAAACGTCGCGTGATGACGTCATCACACCAAAGGTCACGTGATGACATCATCACGTCAAACTACGTTACGTGATAAAACAATAAACGTGACGTCACGCGATGACGTCTTCGTCAAGTGATGATGTCACCTGATGACGTCATGTGATGCCTCTTCGAGAAGCAGCACAATGTGCAGTGAATTGTGCGCAATCGGTTAAATATCTTGGCCTGATCTTTGACATTGATGTTTCTTGGAACTCGCACCTTTCCTTTGCATGCCAGACTTCGTGCCGTATCTTGTGTGCAATATAACATTAGATATTTTATGCCTTTTTCCGTCCGCAAATGTGTTGTACATGCTCAAGCGTATAGTGTGCTTAGATATGGTATCACTGTTTATGGCCACTGTACGTTCCGTTGCCAACAAAGGGTGAGTTCACTTCTGCGTTCCATTCTAAAGAATATAGCATACGATATGGCCTGTCCATTGGCAATGACAATGATATTTCAACAGCGGAGCTGTTTAAGCCGGCCGTAATGTGTGCCGCCTGCCGCTGCGTTACCTAGCAACCACCTCGCGGAGCGTCTCGCGCTTTGCTCGGGAGCGAGAAACAGAAAATGAGAGCGAGAGAGAGAAAAAAACAAGTTCTAGCAGCACCAACGAGGCAGCGTGCAGAGGTGCTGCCGACGCAATCCGCGCTTCTCCGTTTCCCCGCATTAGCGCCGAACGTTCGGGGTGTCCGTGACTGCAGCAGACGCCTCTGGCGGCGGCTCAGCCGAACTACCACCAGCTGCGCGCTACTGCGCATGCGCCGTGACGTCATCCCAACGTGTCGTCTGCTGCGCGCCACCCGTGCACTGTGCATAGCTTTCGCCCCACTTCCCCTACGTGTGCTCGGACTGCAAGTGCTTCCAGAGGCGTTCCCTGATGCCACGGACTACGACGAAATGCTTATACACTTCGTATAGCTTAGCATCACTTGGCATTACTTCGTATAACTTAGCATCACTTCGTATATTCAGGACTCGCGAGGAACCGATCACCTCCACTGTGTCTTCAGCCTTGCGCTACTAGTGCAAGCTACCCCGAATATTTTAGACGACCTGTTCTCGGCATTCGATCAGAATCTTTTCACGTGTGCTCTCTTCTTAGACGTAGCGAAAGCGTTTGACACCCTGAACCACCAAATCTTGTTAAGTAAACTGTATTTTTTGGGATTTCGTGGACCCTTTTACAACATTCTCAAAAATTACTTGAGCAACCGATTTCAAGTGGTCGCTACTGATGATAAGGGCGTTTTCAGTTCTAAGTTGTCGCTGAATGCGGGTGTACCGCAGGGGTCAATTTTATCGCCATTGTTGTTTAACATCTTCGTTAATGACTGTCCTTTGGCGATTTCCAAATGTTCTGTGTTCCAGTATGCTGACGACACTGTGTTACTAGCAAAACATCTATCTTACAAAATGTCAACTGAAATGTTGCAAGATGACGTGTACAATGCGATGCTTTGGTTCAGTAACAATGGAATGGCTGTCAATGCCCAAAAAACACAACTGGTATGTTTTCGCTCTCCACTCAAGATTACTGTGATTAACTTGCCTCTCTACTTACATAAGTCTAACTGTGTTCCTTGTAAGTGTACTCCTATTCCATACGTAGATTGTGTTAAATATCTTGGAATATTTTTCGATAGCAACTTATCATGGCAACATCACTTATCACTCATTTGTTCAAAACTGAGGTCAATCGCTTGGCTGATGTTTAATATGAAAAGTATTGCGCCTCTCTCTGTAAAAAAATTGATTGTGCATGCATTGGGTTATAGTGTATTGAGATATGGTATTACGGTCTTCGGATTCTGTTCGGATCGTTGGAGATGCAGGGTAGACAGGATTATAAAAAATATCCTTATAAATGTTGCCTACAATTCCCAAACAGTAACAGCTGCAAATATCTTCCGTGAACTTGGTCTGCCTAATTTTCATTCTTTGCTCGTTGAAACAGTTGTCATAAAACACTTTTGAACTTCCGCTTTCAAACAAAAAAATACCTCCACAAGGGAACTTCGTAAACACGTCCGCTATATGGTTCCTCGTTCATCCACAAAGTATGGTGCGGCCAGACGCTGTGCATATGTGCCGGATATTTTTAACAAGTTACCGAATGAAATTTTTAACGCTACTTCAAAAAGCATGCTGAAAGAACTATTGAATGAGTCATGGTGAAACTAACTTCCACTACGCTTTGGCATCATAATTTTCACTGCTTCAACTTCTGTTTCACGTAGAATAACCAAATGTTATCTTATTTTTTTCTGGTCATTTTTTTTCTTTGTCTTTCTGTCTCATCAACATCTTTTTATTTACCGTTTGTATTATGTTCATGGCACGGTCCTACAAGCCAATTGAGGCTTAGACCGGCCTGTTTGTGTTGCTCTGTATTTTTTTGGTGAATAAACATTATTATTATTATTATTATTATTATTATTATTATTATTATTATTATTATTATTATTATTATTATTATTATTATTATTATTATTATTATTATTATTAGTTGTGAATCTCTTGCGCAGTTATCTTCTTGATAGATCGTGTTATATTATCGTCAATGGCCAAACATCTTCTTCTTACTTGGCAACTAGCGGGGTCCCTCAAGGGTCAGTATTAGGACCACTCCTTTTTTTCATTTTTATTAATGACGTTCTTTCTGTTATTCGGAACTCTTCTTTCCTTCTATATGCCGATGACATCAAGATTTTAAAGAAAATTCACACTGTTGATGACTGTCGCGCCCTGCAGTCTGACCTGTTTTCCTTTTCTAAATGGTGCAAGGATAATAACCTTACCTTGAATGCTGCTAAGACCAAAGTCATGACTTTCACACGCAAAACATCAAGTATTTCTTTTTCTTATTCTGTAGATTCTGTGCCGTTGTGTAAGGTTTGCGAGATCAATGATCTTGGTGTACTTTTTGATGCAACCTTGCACTTTTCGGCTCACACTAAACGTGTTGCAATGCGGGGTATGCGCTCTCTTGGTTCTGTATGCAGACTATCGAGGGAATTCAAGTCTCCTACACCGTTCCGCAAATTATACACAACCATCTGCCTTCCCCAACTCGAATATGCGTCGGTCGTCTGGAATGGCTCTTCTAGATCCAACAGTGACATTATAGATCGTGTCCAGAAAAAGTTTCTAAGCATATATAATCACCGCTTTGCAAACCTGGACATTGCACCCTGTACTAGCACTGTTGGATTGTCATTGCCTTCACTTCGCGACCGACGTAATCGCGCTGGCCTTCTGTTTCTCTTTAAACTCCTTCACGGTAACCTCACGTGTCCCGAACTTCTCAGCTGTGTCATGTTCCGCATCCCACGCAAGATCATCAGAGAACATAGACCTTTCCATGTTACTGCCTGTCATCACGAACACTCAACTGTCCACAGAATACAGAATCTTTATAACGCTTACTTTCGTGAACTTGATATCTTTCATAACTCCTTGTCATCGTTCTTTTCCGAGCTTTGCCTTGTATTATAATATCATGTATTGTTCAAGTACCCTTCTCCTCCTTTGTCTTTTGTATTTACTTTGCGCTTTGTTGTCCGTACTCTCTTCTTTTCACAATTTTTATTTTTATTCATTTATTTTTTAATGATTTTTCCCTGAGTGTCTTGTTTTTGGTTTGTAATGTATGCGTGCGCCAGCACTCAGACCTTAGGGTTGTTCCTGGGCACGTTAAATAAACATGATTGATGATTGATTGATTGACTATTATTATTATTATTATTATTATTATTATTATTATTATTATTATTATTATTATTATTATTATTATTATTATTATTATTATTATTATTATTGGGTTTTACGTGCCAAAACCACGATCTGATTACGAGGCACGCCGTAGTGGGGGACTCCGGAATAACTTGGACCACTCGGGGTTCTTTAACCTGCACCTAAATTAAGTATAAGGGTGTTTTCGCATTTCACCCCCATCGACATACGGCCGCCGTGGCCGGGCTTTAATCCCGCGACCTCGTGCTTAGCAGCCCAACACCACAGCCCCTAAGCAATCACGGCGGGTCGTGGTGACTCATCAACTATAAATCCGCACACGAGAGCCATCGTGCGGCGGGAAAGTGAACCACGTTTCGACGGGCAAGGCCACCTTCAGCAAGCGAGTGAGCGTTCCATCTGGGTAACGGCAGTAAGAAATTACGAAGGTAATTGTTGCAATTTGCCACTGAAGTGTAAAAGGCGACGGTTATGCGTGTTTCGGCGCGCGCTCACTTTCCACACAGCAGTCGCATCCTCATTTGTCTCGTTTATAACTACACCGTTGCAACACCGATGACTTCGCTGGTCCTGTATACAGGACCAGCGAAGTCATCGTTCTGTGAGAGGTCTGCGAGAGTTCTGTGCGCCTGAACAGCAGCACACGACACTTCGAGGCATCAGATCCTGTTGACTTATGCGGGTAGCTGGTGTGCTGATAGTGCAATCGATTAATTTAGGCACCCCAGGCGGATCCGGAAGCGGCCGGACCTAATCCCGACTAACGCGTGTTTCATTGTTTTACTTGCTTTCTTTGAACAAAAGTGTTCGTTGTTTCAACGGTAGCTTTTACACAGCGACATCAATGTCCTCTGCCGCATCCGCACTTTCCAAAGTACTGTATATCGCCTGTAAACGAAATGGCACTTGTAAAGGGGGCTTCTCCGAATAAAGAGTCTTACTGTGGAGAAGCCTGCTTTGACGTCCATTACACGCAGCGCTGTAATCCCCGCCGAAATGTGTTTAAAGGGGTAAAGCTCATCGATAATTCAGGCTGCAGGCAGGACGTAATAATCAAAAGGCATAAGAAGGTGACGCTGGATGACGTCACGTCGAAAGCACGCCAGATTCCGGAGCACACATGCGCGCAGTGAATTTCGACATGCGTCGCTCGGGGCTCACGCAGAAGCAGGCTGATAGCACGCACGCCCTCAGCGATTATCGAGCGCAATCGAAGGCGAACTTAGCGAATGTCAAAGTACATGACATGATTCGCGTCGCGTGCGATCTTTGACTGCAAACCAAGCCGTGCTCCGAGGAACTGACGTGCAATCGCAACACTTCGACAAACGCCTGCGTACCAAACGGCAACGTTTCAAGTCGTAAAGAACATTGCATTCAACCAAACAAGGAATTCCTCGTGCACGTTGACTCTCTAAAACGGTACCGCATGGCAAAAGCTAGATACATCAACTAAACCGGAACCTAAACAGAAAAAAAAACGTTTTTCCTGTTTTTCCTGGGATTATTTCCTGCTGACTGCGCGCATATGCGAAATGTCTTTTTTTTTTTTCAAATTAATTATTCATGACAGAAACCAAGCAGTTGAAGGTTTGTACCAGCCCGTGTCCGTTTGTTGCTCTTTTTCTGTGTTACGCTGCATCTTTAGAAGTACGTTAACATGGGGCTAGTTGCCACTGATGCAGTTCCTATATTACAGCGCAAGGAAACAACGACACAGAGAAGACGCACAAAAAAAAGACAATACATGCGCTGACTAACAACTGATCATTTATTCAGAAAACGTCCACCACATGTTGGCCGACAAATTGAAATGGCTCGATAGCGATGGCCACTTCGGACGTTGGTGCCAGGTAATCCCCTAATACGATTTTTTAGTTTTTCACTGGCCCTGCCACGAAGGCTTTCCCCAGCCCCAGCAGCAATGAAGCGCCGCGCTTCATAAACCCAGACCCGAGCATATCGCATCATTCAGTAACCACAATCGTTCGAGAAAGGTGTTCGTATACGTTACTACACAGCCCTACTCTCCAGCGCGCACTCCGTGATGGACACTGCATGATCGATGGACACTCTCTGCAGCGCACTGGAGTGTCCATATAGTTGCTATCGCAATAAAAGGGGAGATCAGTGTAAACTGCGCCGAGAGGTATTTCGCGGTTTGTTTTAGAGTGAGTGGTGACAAATCTGCGATCATTCATTCGTTGCCGCGTACAGATGTTTCATGCAAATTTGGGACTAAATTACCCACGAGTGCATGTCGCGTGCCGTGCCGACCGCGCATCCGTCCAGCGATAACCAAAACAACATACATTAATTACAATGCAGCATCGTGCATGTGCGTTTTAGTTCACTATGTAGGTTTTAACTCGCAACTACGAACATAGTGCGTCATACAACTCATACGCAAAATATTGTGCGTGATCGACTTCCCGTTTCTCGCTGGCTGTATTACCGACCATTGCCAGTTTTGCACCGCCGTTCTGGGACGTACGAAAGCCGGCACGCACGCATCCCTTTGTCCCGCCCACGACCTACTGGAACTACAGACCTGCACAGATGTCCCGCTTCTATGGGAGCAGCTTGCGCCCACTTTCGTTCAACCGGTGGCCATAGGTGGCGCTTTTATAACCTGTTCGTCACACCGGTCGGAAGTCGATTCGCGGCACGAGCTGTAGCTTTTTTAGGCGGGCCCCAGGCAATCAGGAAGCAGGATTGAGTATTGAACATAGCGAAACACCAGCAAAGGGCAGAATTAGGCGACCAGGAGTCAGGAAAAGACGCAGAAAGGATAAGAATAGAGAAGGTAAAATTTGCTACATTAACATGCAGGGTGGTCGTAAGCAGGAAAAATGGCTGGAAATTCAAACGCAACTGAATGATGAAGCGATTAGCGTGTACGCCTTGACCGAAACGCATCTACGATATTTGGAGCAGCCGCCTGTTATTGACAACTTTGTATGGGAAGGGTGCAACAGAATGACCGGGTCAAGGAAAGGCGGAGGCGTAGGCGTACTAATTAGGCGAGGTCTCAAGTGGCGAAGGGTAAACGAGACATGTAAAGAGCATTTATGGATTAGTGGTACATGGCAAGGTAAAAAGACGTGGCTGGGAGTAGCTTACCTATGGACAGGTAGTGATAGCAGGGAAAAAAATAAGGAATTGGTCGATTGCATTAGAAGCGATATTAATGAGTTCGGTAACTCGGGCCAGGTGATATTAGGGGGAGATATGAACGCGCACATGGACGATTTAGACGGACATACTGATTACAACGGCTCTCTAGTGCTGGATTTGTGTGATGAACAGAACCTTATAGTAGTTAACAGGGAGAATAAGTGTCATGGACAGGTAACGTGGCAATGCGGAAACAGGCAGTCATGTATTGACTACGCCTTAGTCTCAGAAATGGTCTACGAACAACTGGAACAAATGATAATAGACGAAAATGGAAAAAATAGCCTGGGAAGCGATCATAGACGTTTAGCATTAAAGTTTGGGAGAGATACCAGCGCAGAACATGAACCAATAGCCTCAGAGTTTTTAAAAATGAATGACGAGCAAATAACAGAGATCGCAAACAACATAGAGAAGAAAATTGAGGCTTTTCCTACAGCAGTCTGGGAATATAAGGAACTGGTGGAGGTTATGCAGCATGAAATAAGGCGGACAAGGCAATACAATTGTTGGATTGGAAAGAGGAAACCACGTAAGTGGTGGAACAAGGAAATTAAACAAGCTATAGAAGAGCGTAAAGAGGCATCTAGGGTTCATCGAGAAGCCAAAAAGTTGGGATTACAAGAAGAAGAGGTGCTCCTTAGATGGAATACATACAGAGAAAAGAAAAGGGTTGCGAGTGAGCTCGTGCAAGAGAAAATTAAATGCGCAAGTGAACGTTGGGTGCATAACATTCACAAAAGAGACAAAGGCGCCCCAAAAAGATTCTGGAACCATATAAAAGCACTCGGAGCTCCAACTAGAAACTCGCAAACGGCTATAAGGGATGAAGACGGTAACATCTATGAAGGCGATGATGCGCTGCAGTACATCACAGACGTTATCAGGCATAACTTCGGTACGAGAAAAAGTGTAGTTCAGACAACAGATCCAGCAACAACAGAGAGGCTTGAGAGATCAAAATTCAGCATAGAAAGCTTCTATTGGAAAAAGGCAGCAGAAAATGTCCCTAACAACACGGCAGCAGGACCCGATGAAATCCCAATACAGCTAATCAAAAACCTCGGTCCAAAAAGCAAGGCACTGCTGACTAATGCCATAGAGCAAGTGATTAGAACAAAGAATATTCCCGTTGGATGGCGTGAAAGCAAGATGAATCTCATCTACAAAGGCAAAGGAGATAAGGATAAGACGAGCTCGTACAGGCCAGTTACAGTAACGTCGGTGATATATAGAATGGCAATGCAAGCCATAAAATTAGAACTGTCGAAGTGGGTGGAGGAAAACGGTGTATTGGGGGAACTACAGAATGGGTTCAGGCCAGGCAGACGCTTAGAAGACAATATGTTTGTACTAACTCAGTGCATAGAGATTTCAGTAGCTCAGAAAAGACCTTTATGGGTAGCATTTCTAGATATTAAAGGAGCTTATGACAACGTAGACAGGGAATTGTTGTGGGATATTCTTCAATACGAAGGCATAGATGACGATTTCGTGGAGCTGCTGAGGGAGATATATCGAGACAACCAAGTACAAGTGGCATGGGAAGGTCGAAAAGGAAATGAAATGGTGGGAATTCACCAAGGATTGAAGCAAGGATGCCCTCTGTCACCATTGTTGTTCACGCTTTACGTCAAGGGCATAGAAAGACGACTGGAAAACAGCGAATTAGGTTTTGATTTATCCTACATGCGTAATGGACAAATGGTGCAACAGAAGGTCCCTGGATTGATGTACGCAGACGACATTGTGCTACTAGCGGACAATAAAAAAGATTTACAGATACTTGCGAATATCTGTGGGAACGCAGCGACAAATCTAGGCCTTAAGTTTAGCACAGAGAAATCAGGGATTATGATCTTTAATGAACACACGAGTAACTTCGTGGTGTCAATTCAACAGCAAGTAATACCCATAGTGAAGCAATATAAGTACCTCGGCGTACACATAAACGAAGGAAAGAATTACTCAAGCAACCACCAAGATAATCTGAAAATAAAGGGGAAGCGGAATGCAGCATTAATGAAACACAGAGCACTGTGGGGCCACAATAAGTATGAGGTGGTGCGTGGAATCTGGAAAGGAGTAATGGTGCCAGCGCTAACATTCGCAAATGCCATTATATGCTTAAAATCGGATATATTGGCGGGTTTAGAAGTTAACCAAAGATCAGTAGGCCGGTTGGCTTTGGGAGCACACGGTAATACGACAAATGAGGCAGTGCATGGAGACATGGGTTGGGCCTCTTTTGAAGTCAGAGAAGCACAAAGCAAAATTAGTTTTGAAGAAAGGCTCAGGAACATGGATGAAAATAAATGGGCGGCTAAAGTGCACAAGTATCTCTACATGAAAAGCGTGGACACAGAATGGAGGAAGAGGTCAAGGAAGTTGGCAACCAAGTACAGGATAATCGAAAATGTAAATAGACAACCAGGGGTCATCAGAAAGAAAGTGAGAGAAATAGAGACCGTGAATTGGATGCAAAGAATGGAAACGAAAAGGACAATGGAGATTTACAAGAATGAGAAGAAAGAAATTAGAAGGGAAAATCTGTACGATAACACAAAGGGCAGTGCCTTGCTATTTGAGGCTCGAGCCGGTTGCCTAAGGACGAAAACATATCGGAACAAATATTCGGAACTAGATGAGACATGTGTATGCTGCAGTAAAGATCCAGAGACCACTCAGCACATCCTAATGGAATGCGACGGGATCCACCCAGCGAGAACCGTAGGTAACGTGCAACTCCCAGAAGCGCTTGGGTTTAAAGTGGAAGGAAACATAAACAGATCAGCCGTAGAGATCAGCAAGAGACGATTAGAGTACTGGTGGAAAAAAAGCAGGGAAAAGATGGATACGACCTGATCTCTTAAAATCATAGGCAGCGGTACAAGCTAAATTTTTGAAAAAGGTATACAAAAATGCTAGATAAAGAACATGTGTAGTATACCTGATTAAATCAAGCAGGCTAGGTGACTATTTGTCGCCACCCCGTTTCAAAGGGGATGCCAATAAATCATCATCATCATCATCATCATCATCATCATCGTCTGCTACTCGGCGGGTGGCTGGGCGGCGTTCGAATACATTTTCCTTCCTCCATGTTCGAATGTGTGCGCCTGCTCTTCTGTAGCGGGCTGCTAGCATATGTGACAATTACGAAGACAACACCTAGTGTGTAAAAATTGTTTAAGTGCACTCATTGTATTGGTATGTAATAACGCGTAAAATAGTACACGAATTCTTTCTAGGTTTGATATTATGCTGAAATTTCGCGCCGCTCCACACACACACAAAAAAAAAAAACTCACCGATGGAGTGATTGTTTACGTGTTTGTTCGGCTCGTCAAATATGCATCGCAAAGCTTTTATGAAATTGTGAAAACTGATGCTAGAGTCCTTGCTTTGTTCTGATTTACATGATGGCACACAGCAATATACCACTATGTGATCGTTTACGTTATCCCATCAACTCAAGCAAGCTGCATGTAGCTAAAGCTGAAGTTACATGCCTTCTGCAGTGTCTGCAGATTCACACAGTTTGTGTGTGGTCTGCGTATACATATCGTCTGCGTGATTCTTTTAAATGTCCTTGATTCTTTTAAATATCAACATATCAAGTTCTTTATTATTGTATTTCTTTATTACTCCATTGTACTATATTTTATCCTATGAATCTTCTGGTAATCAGATTTTTTTTCCCTCTACTGCGAAGGCAACGGGAGGAAATGTTATCGTCTGCCGGCTGTACTCGTTGTTTTCCTTTCTTGCACCGCTCTTCCTACTGTACCTCGTGATTGAAATGAGAAGCAATCATTCGCAAATTTTGTTTCCTTTTTTATTTTCGTGAAAAACGATCTAGGGCTGCCGAAATAGCGGCACGAGCGCTGGAACAGATCGCAGAAGCAGACGACAGCGAACAGGTTATAACTAGCGCCACTCTGCTCGTACGTTCGATCCCTAGCGGGAAAAGGGGTGAACTAGACCAGGCGTGCTGGAGCAGGGAGATCTGTGCAGGTCTGTAGTTCAGTAGGTCGTGGTCCCGCCCACTCTAATCTGAATCATAAACGAAAGGCGTCCGTTAAAGGCTCGAAGATGAGCCGATAAGACGGTTGACGCCCACGAGAAGCGAGCGTTGATGCCAAAATAACTGAAGAGGCGAAGGTCGTCCGCGGCCGTTTACCCTTAATAAAGTGGGCTTTGTATAATTTGATCATGCATGCACTTCATCGCTTTGACATAATGTAGACACAAATTTAGCACAGAGTAATTAAGCGCGATAGAACGTAGCAGCGCTTACCTTGCAACTCGATCTCATACGATGCTCGCTGTACTTGCGAGCTTCAGTGCGATTAAACACCCGTAACTTCTCGATGTAGTTCGCCTTACTCAGTTCCATCCCCAAAATTGCGCAGCGCGGAAGGGCGGAAGCTTTCCAGGTTCTTAACTTTTAAAACCGCGGCACAACACAACCGAAAGTGGAGGACCCATACTGGCCCATTAGGCACTTTCGCTAGCGGACAGCTCACGTTGTACTGCCCAATGCTGCGATGGGGGCGCTAGTAGTCGTTTTTTTGCAGCGCCACCTGGGCAACGCAGGAGGCCCGTTTTGCGGAAGTTCCTTATTGCCAGAAAATCGACATTTTTCACAACTTCTGCAATGACGCGACATCGATAAAGTAGGTTAATAAAAGCCCATTATACCAAATTATTCATGCACAATTACCAAAACACCTATGACGTGCATGACCAACTTCATGTAAAGCTAACTGTTATCTTTTATTCTTGGCAACATTTTATTTGAAGAACCGATTACCAGTCGCAAAACATACGTGAAGTTGCTTGGTCATTGCATGTTTGCCAGTTTTCCAGAACCCTAATGATCTTTTTACAAAGAGAAAACGGAGAAAAAGGTTTACTACTGGCTTTTCAGTCTGCATGCACACCTAATATCATGGGCTATACAGTCGCAGAGGAAATTTTTGGACACGCTTTGATTTATTTGCGGTCCCGCCACAGCCTCCACAGAGCAAATGTATTATAACGGCGACAGATATTTTAGACACCGTACGATGGTTTAAAGAATTTTTCAGGCTCCCTTCTGCAAATTGCGGCATGAACATCATTGCTGCAAGTGTACTTTCTGCCGTTTGTTTTCTCCAGCTTTTTTGACAGCCATTTGACCGTCGAAGTTTGCTAAAACCACAATTAAAATCAAAATCTCATATTCCTGGCTTGCGTTCTGCAGCGGGAAAAGCCTGATTTGGCATCATGTGGTCATGCAGATAATGGAGTAGACGCAGAATCCTAATATGAATGACAATCACTTTTGAAACTTGAGATTTGTGGTCAAAAAGTTTCGCAAGAGCAAGCAGGTGGTTTGTCACCATGCCGCACTATCAAATCGGTGACCAGACATGATACATGGCCAAAACAGATTTGCGACATAACACGCACATCGGTATAGATTTACTGAAAGCTATGACATACAAGCAAGCACTAAAATGTGTCAGTACGACTCTAACGAGCTACATTCTGAACAGACCATTTACAACTTATTCACTCAAGTGACAGTGCTGTTTTTCTTCATGGCTGCCCCACAAAAAGAACACCAGCTCAAATTTAGCTCATCAACATAGTATGCGAATGCACAAGAATTATAAACATGCGTAATAAATTCATTTATCTACGGTCAAGTTCCAATGCACCACCTCATGCCCACTCTCGAGATGGCACATCTGAAACTAATTGCCTTGGCTTGTAGTCCAGTAGTGCTATATGTGGACATCGTCAAATTCTACAATGGCGGCATTTTAAACTAATCAGAAGCCATAGAAGCTCTGGCCCAATCAGAGCTGAAATCAACAATGTCCAGAATAGCACTACTCACTGCTATGGCTTTGTGGTTGCCAGGAGACCCACACAATCGCACTCAATTTAATTACCTCATTTGAATGTGGGTTCTGGAGCAGGTTTTCACAGTTGGCGCGCACTTCCATCCCTGCAAGCAGTATGTTGAGCAGACAAGCTGTTGCACGAATGGCAAATTAAGAGCATTGTAATTACGTTAGAAAAGGATGCAATGCGTAGCTATGTTGCATTGTGGCATGTGTGGGAGCAAACTTTTTTAAAGTAACTTGGTTTTGTCGTTAACCAAAGATGAGCGTACAAGATTTAATTGAAGCAGCAAACATTGTATGTTTTTCCGTCTTTCTGGTAGAGAAATCATTTATCATATTTTAATGTCTTAGTGCATGCTTTGATAGTGCAGCACCTTTTCAACAGAATTCATACGTGTATGAATAGCAAGGTCATAACTGCACATGGCATTTGTGATGGCATATGCACATTGCCAGTGTAATATATGTGTGCCTCGGCCTCAATTATTAAACCATTTGAAAATGAGCACTGTCCTCCCTCTTCATCCCCATCTTATCACGCGCTCTGTACCCGTTATAAGCCATAACAGCTACGCCAACTGTCAGCACTTTTTAAGTCCTGCTGAGCGTTTATTTCCTAAACATGCCTCAAAAAAAAAAAAAAAAAAAGAAGAATATGAATGCGACCATAACAAAAGAAGTTCACAGACATCTGTCTACAAAGTGTATTTATTAGGCTTAAAATGCAGTCAGATTTACAGAAACCAATATACTTTTTGGATAATGGACCTAGCCACAATAGTAATAACCCAACGTTCTTTCTGAACATACCAATCACTTGCCAACTTCAGCAAATTGCGAATACTTTTCACGCATATATCCTTTTACAATGTAACCTAGATGTGAAAAAAATATAGCAATGTCAAGCAGATTGGACATCGAATTCACAATAAGTTTTTGTTTAATGGATAGACCACATAGCCCTGCCCAAACAGAACAAGATAAAAAGTGCCCATAGAATGCAACCTTGAAAAGAAAATAGGACAGTCATAAAAAACGTGGTGGACGTGATTATGAGTTGTACAATTAAACACTGATGGTAGTAGCAACACTGGCTTAGATAGCCAATGCTCAGTGCCACAGCCAATTTAGGATGCCGATGCTTCGAGCTCAGTCGCAGGGGTCTCTTGCTCTTCGTCGTTGTAGATGTTTTCAGCCTAAAAAACAAATTATCAAGATAAATTTACATCATAAAGTAGATAATCTTTGACTTAAGATAAGCATATTCAAAATAAAGCAGGAGGGATGTACAATACCAAATTCTCAGACATTATTGGCTTTACGTGCACTTGCCACTTCTAAATTTTTAGGCATTGTACTTGCACAAATGTAAATATGAGAGTGCATTCTTAAAAATATCTATACATCAAAGATAATGAAAGCAACCAATTAGCGCACCTATAATGCTAAAGGTATCCATCCTTAGGCCTATCCAGCAGAGCTCTCAGATTACAATCATTCCTTTCAAGAAAGCTAGCATTGTTGACAAGATTCGTGCTAAGTTTGCTATGTTGTCCATTGTGCTAACACATTTGAAGCAGAGTAAGCACCCATTCCTTGCAAGAAGACACCTATGGCAGTTATTGCGAGTGCTTGCTCTAAAAGCTAGGCCAACAATTAGAACTAAGCCAAGCTTCACATCATTCTGTTCTTGTGCAATGCACATGTAACAAGTACACAGACACTCGTACAGAACAAAAAGATTTAAACTATTTTTAGAGCTCTGCAGAGAGCACAGACAAAAACAGAAATTTTATTTATCTACACTATTACAAGCACTCACCATCTGCCAGACTTGCATGATGTTGTCCTCCGACACGGAGCAGATGACCCATGGCTCGTTTGGATTCCAAGAGAAGTCGGATATCTTGGCCGTGTGGCCTCCATGAATGAACTGCATGCACAAATCCAAGCCATCAATGCCCGATTGATAATATTAGCTGAACACTAAGAAATGTCAAGGCAGTTTGTTTGTCTGCCAACACCAGCGTATTTTAGCATAGTGCTACAAATCTATCATTGCAGCAACAGTGACGGTAGAATGTTAATGCTACACTATTATTTATGCCATGCATTTGCTCTGCTCAACAAAACTTGGTCATCCAAATCTTCAAGTTCAGTACACAGGTACCAGAAATATATTATGAAGGACTCGCTAAAAATTACTTTTTTTCCACAAATCCAATAAATTTTTCAAAGAACACTATATCATTATAACCTGATGTTTCCCTTTAGTGTTCCTATATGACGATTTTTACTACAGCTGCACTTTTTGAAGTCTCAATTCAGGGTTCGTACAGGTTTCCAAGAAAAAAATTCAAGGACTTTTAAGGACCTTTAAAAAAATTTTAAGATTTAATACGGTAGTTCACATACATTGCATTTTATTGGACAGAACAAAGGAAAGTGATTTCACTTAGTGCATGTACAGTTCATTCGACTAGATGAAATTCTGAAGCTCAGGGCAGGTCTTTCAGTTTCTTTTCTATTTGCGTCTTGATGCTGCTGAGTTCTTCAGCAGTCACCAGGCAGTTGTACTCCTTCGAAACTTCAAGGTGCAAAGAGATGGTACCACGACATGCCAAATCGGAAGCCGCAACAATTTTTCCTTTCCACTGATTTCTAGCAAAGATGTTTGCACACTGCAGAAAAGCCCTGCACAGTCACATGGACTGAACAACTGCAGTGACCCACCTGTAACTCATGTTGCAGTGAATGTGCTAATATCCAAGTAGTAGCAGACTAATGATATTGAATGAAAATGTCAATTGGTGCAATGACATTAATATTCCTGCATGACAGGGTGTACTAAGACTTTTCTGTGTCCTGTGTCGGTAGCGCAACATGGGAAACCACCAACTCGCCCAATCTGCCATTCTTCTTCAGCACTAAGACTGTTTTACGAGTGGTGCAGAATCACTTGCACAGCATTTCAACCCGACGCTCAGATATTTCATCTGCTTTAGGGCCGAGTTTTTTCCCGCGTAGACACTCATGAACCAATTCAATGAAGAAAATAACCCTGTTACAGACATCTTTTATTGCGATAGCAATTATGTGGACGCGCCAATGAATTTTTGCCATTGACGTCGCCGTGGTGCTCTCCATATTATGGGTGTGCAAAAATTTTTGAGACCAAATAGGACACGAATCCAATAGTTTATGAATAGCTTTTGAATCATCAACAGCCCTTGTCACAATTAGTAAAAACTATGTTCACATCCTAGTATTCTTAAAGTTACCACGTTTCTGTCATTACATAGCACGTTATGAAGAGTTGTTTATTAAAAGCACAAAGGGGGCCTTAGGAGCAAACAAGTAGTTTCTTTGCATGCACAGAATTCTTCGGAGAGTGAGAATGGTCGTTGTACAGCCTGTAAAGTATAGCTACCTAAGTGACATAGCCTGCTCCATTGCACAAGTTCTCACGTATTATGTCTATACTAAGCCCGCAGGGGTGAAAATTTAACATACTTCTGCTCCAATTTTTATGTTTAATTGGGTAGAGTTGATGTTTTGAATATTCTAAAAGTAGTCAAAAAATATTTGCATTAACGAATAGCGACTATTCGATTCGAAGACCAAATCGAATATGACACATTCTATTCAATATTCTAAAGTTCTGAATATTTGCACATTCCTACCGCATATATTTAGGTATACGTACGCTAAATCAAATTTTTCAGACTTCCTACGTGGCCGCGATAACATCTACTGTATTTACACGATTGTAAGTCGACTCGAATGTAGGTCGACGCCCCCAAAATTGCATGTCTCAAAAAAAAAAAAAAAAGGGGGGGGGGGGGGAGAAAAACCACGCGAGTGCATTTCACTCAAGGGAAATTTATTGATGGGGTTGCTACGACTACTCATTGTCACTAGAGTTGACCTCACTGGTACTGCTGCCGTCATAGCTGCTGCGGTCCCACAGCACGTCGTCATCAAGTGCGAGTCCACACTTCGCGAACGACCGCACCACGACATCGCGCGGTACAGCCGCCCACGCAGAGAGGACCCACCCGCACACAGTAGCCAGGGAGGCCAAATTTCCTCGCGCTGAAGCCGCCACTGCCGCACCACACGTTCACTGACTCCAGACTTGCGTCCCGCTGCGCAGTTGTTAGCTTCCTCGGCATGGAGGATAGCAGCCCGTTTGAACGCTACTGAGAACGAGCGCCGAAAGTTCTTGGCACTCATGACAGGCGCGACAATTCAGCACAATAGAAGAAGTGACAGATGCGCGCAGCCGTCGAAAACAATCGTATCTCAAAGAGAAGCTCTTCCGCCAACTACTAATACCCCCCAAATGACGGCTCTTCTGCCAACTACCAATACCCCCCTAACGGCGGCTCTTCCGCCAGCTACCAATACCCCACTAACGGGGGCTCTTCCGCCAGCTACCAGTACCCCCCAAACAGTGGCTCTTCCATGATTGATGCTCCCACAAGAGCCATGCGCTCACGGTGCGCGCAATCAAAATGTATGCAATACGGTAAATTAATACGCTACGCTTCTACCGTAACCATAAAAACGTAGGTGCAAAGTTGTAACCACGCCATAGCGCCCCTGATTTCTCGTTTCTCTTGCCGTTACTAGCGGTACACGGTTCGGTTTTATTCTAAGTCGACCCCCCAACATTGGATTGCCAAATTTGAAAAAATGGGTTGACCTACAATCGTGTAAATACGGTAGTTCGAAAAAAATATTAAGGCTTTGCACTGCCCCCAAGGGTTCAAATCACCAGAGCCATGACCGAAATAGCTCTGAAGGCTTGCTAGTACACTTATTAGGCATATTGGAGCTCATACTGTGACAGCAGACGGCAGGCGCACGCATGAATAACTAAAGAATACATACTGTGTCCTGTGACTAAGGCTCCTTTCCATTATTGGTATGCTTTACTGCAACACATGTGAATATGCTTTGCCGCGTAACATCGCTGTATTGCGACGAGGCTGACTTCCGGGAACCGGCATTATGCAAGGTCTTAGACCCCTGCCGCGCTTTCCGTGCTTTGACGTCTTCAATGAGGATGACGAAGGCGTAGTCAGCTCCTATGCCAAAGGTGCCGACAGCGGCAAATCCTTCAAATGAAAAACATGGCACCGAACTGCAGGAAGCCTGATAGCTTGGTAGGCCTGGGTTTGCCACTATGGCGACGGCTGCCAGCGGATCGGCGTGCAAGAGCGCTTGGCATCAAATGTCGAAGCAGCTAGGTCTAGTGTTGCTGCGATGGCTATTGCTGCCAGCAGCTCGACGTGCAAGAGCGTTGGTTCGAAGCTACAAGGCAATCAAAATGTCAGCAGTGGTGGCTTCAATTGATGCCATTTCGGACTTGTGGTCATGGCAAAGTCCGGAAAATCAGATGGAGACGGGTTTCAGCATCCAAAATTTCAGACATCCTTATACAGTGGCTCAATGAAATAGATGGCAGTACCGTGAAGGCGTCCGAATTATTGGGCATGTCCGAAAAATCGGTCAATGACTGTATATGCTTATCCATGCCATATATGGGGGTTATATTGCTACACTAGTCAATCACTTAAGTTGCTCCTGCCAGGTCTTACGTTTTTGACTAAATCCTTCCTCAGTATTTTGACACTGGCAGCCCACAAACATGTCATCAAACGACATTCACAGTGCATGACCTTTACCTTAAATCTTCTCAGACTATTAAATATTTATAAAACTGCAGAATATAAATGAAAGTGATGCAACTTTACAGGTGCGGCTCTTTATGAGCAGCGTAGTGGCGCCTGTTCGATGTCATTACAAATTTTGCAAGCCCACCATATGTCCTGTTGCATACAGTTAGAACTGAGTTAGTCTGAGAAGTTCAAGCATAACGCTAAACCTTGCTGCCACAGTCAGTGATTTGCCCTTCGGACAAAACTGACACTTTTTTTCCTCAAACAATTCATCGCTCATTGTTAGAATGCAAGACTAGGATTTGGTCACACCAAGTACACCCAAGGAAACATGTTTGCACAAAAAAATTTGCACACCTCATCATGCCCACATCATAAATGTTCAGTATTTAATTCAATATCTGAATCCAGATTTTCCAAAAAAGTTCGTGTTCAATCTGAAAATTTTACAACTCAAATGCCCCGGAAATCATGCGTTACTTCACCATAAGCAAGTTCAGCTTCCGTTAAGCCTGCGCATCCCGACTTGAGAGTATGAAAACTGTAACAGCAGTAGAGTTTGCGACCAAGGGACCCCCCCCCCCCCCAAATAGCAAGCAAACAAACAAACCAGGAGCTCTGGAGGGCCATCCTCGGCGTCCTCAGCAGACTGCTCCTCCCCGATCTTGCTGAGGTCCCAGACGTGGAGCCGTCGATCGGTGCCGCTCGAGGCCAAAATGGTTTCGTTGTGGGGCGACCACTGCACCTGGAAGATCTCGTCCTTGTGCGACTCGAATGAGTGAAGCTTGAGCTTCAGATTCCGCAGATCCCACAGTGCCACCGTCTGTGAAAGGAAATTGATTCATGGGGTTTATTTTTACCGGATGCCTGCGTAACTTTTTCCTAAAATGCATTACAGCATGGGCAAGATGTAGTAACATGCTTTTAGCCATTTAAAGCATGAAAAGGGCACCAGTTTATAAAATACAGAAACATCCTGTACCTGAATGTCGTAATACTTAATGGTCTTAACAAAACAGCAACAATGAAAAACGTCATCCCTAAAGTAAGTTTCACAAGTTTTACAAGTTAGGTTCCAACTTGATGTAATGTGGTGGCCCCTATGCACACGATATTCTATTTCCACTTTAGAAATATTTATGGTGTGAAAAAACAAACCTCCGGTTCCTTCTGCAATCTTTAAAGGGGCACTAAAGGCAAATATTCATTCACGCTTAAGTGATACAGTTAAACCTGCTTATAACGAACCTCCATATAACAAATTCCTGGATATAACAAATATTTTCTATTCCCCGCTGTTACTCCATAAAAGCACATGTATTTGAGACCTCTACGTAACGAAGTGGCAGTGGGAAACCCCCTCGATATAACGAATTTTCCCCTCCGACAACCTCGAGATTTCGCCCCACATTTTGTCATTTTTGCGCGAGCAGCAACCGGAAGCACCTTCTCCGCCGCGACGGAATGCGAAGCGAGCGCACGTGCGCGAGGCGGGCCTGCATCCCTCGACCCAGCGATCTTGCAGCCGCGGGCGTGACCTTTCCCCTCCCTTCATTCAAACCTGATCCTGCCGCTTGCTGCAGGTGGCCTAGCCCGCCAAGCCGGCACTTCCCGAATTCCCGAAAAACTTCGTTATAAAGAGGATTTCGTTATATGCAGGTTTGGCACGAAAATTTGAAAAAGAAACGCGTAAGTATTTACTTGATTCTAACGCGCCCTCAATTGTAACACGCACCCGTTTTCCGTTTTGGTTGAAGCACTAATCCTTGGAATGTCACACCAGGTACCGGATGCGTGGACGCGTGTCGTTTCGCACAAGCACGAGGCATCGGAAACGAAGAGCGAGCGTCACGATGACGTCATAGTGTCGTATAGTGTTACAGTAGAACCCCGCTGTTACGTTCCCGGGGGCTGCGTTTTCCTGGCTGTTATGTCGTTTTCGGCCGGTCCCGGCACAGCTCCCATAGAACCCAATGCATTGGTAACCCCGCTGTTGCGTCGCAACTGTGGGACCGTTCCCACATCATACGTTGCGAACTGCCACCCCGCGCCGGCCCGAGCGGCCATTTTGACTTTTCATGTTGCTTGGCTTGGTGGCTTGACGGTGGCATTGGCAGCCCAAAGTGCCGGGGGCGACAACTATGACGTATTTTCGGTTTCCGCCAGCAAAAGTATGGCCCTTGAGATCCGTATTTGCTATCTAAAGATAATGTCTATGACGCGTTGTGGCCCTAAAATTGGTTTTGCTTCATAGATATTCAGTATAAAGTCCAAGGGCGATAACGCAGTCGCCGCAGCGCCGTATGCTGTATGTGCAGAGTGAAAACGTGCGAGGGGAGCCGACGACCGCGTCTAAATCTCGCGCAAGCACGAAAGAAAAGCAGGGAGGCAGCGCGCCCTCTTCCGTTGCGCTCGAGGCACCGGCGAGGAGGAGGGATACCGGGGCGGCGTTGTACTGTACTATGGGCGTCAACTGCGTACTGCGCGGCGGCGCACGGTCGCGCGGGCCGTATCTTGAAAGCGATCTGCATTCTTGGAGAGGGATATTCGTTATATCGAGGGGATCTCCCGCTGCCACTTCGTTACATAGAGGTCTGAAATACATGTGCTTCTATGGAGTAACGGCGGGGAATAGAAAAACTTTCGTTATATCCAGGAATTCGTTATATGGAGGTTCGTTATAAGCAGGTTTAACTGTATAACTATTACTGTTGTCCCATCCTGTTTATACCCATGTAGACCTTTATAACCTCACCCCACAAGAAAAAATAAAGGGAGGGGGAAAGAAGGCAGGGATAGTTTTATTCTATGAAAATCAGGGACTGGCTAGCTGGATGGCGATTGATCGCCAAGCTGCAGTTGTCACATGAAGACTGAAGGAAGGAGTGCACAAAGTGCTGGCATCCAACTAAACCCACATTCAACAAGGAAACATATGGCCACATTCCAGGAACCACATGCAACATTTCTTAGCACAGGTGAATGTCAGCTCACTCCTTCTTTGACTTGCACACCAACCGCCCTTCTTTTGTTTTCACATTCTGTGTATTCTTTAGCAAAGAGGAGTGGCCGTCATTTCATTACACACCCGAGTCACCTTCCATAACTTCAATAAAGAAAAAGGCATGGGCGCACACACCTTGTCAGCTGAGCCTGTAGCCAGAATGAACTCGCTGTAGGGGTTGAAAGAGAGGCAGTTCACCTCAGCTGTGTGTGCGTCAACTGTATGGCTTGGCTTGTTTGTGTTGTTTGAGCGGGTGTCCCAGCTGAAAGGACACGATGCACTCAGTAAGCATAAAAAATACATCAAATAGTGCAAGATGCTCAACGACTTTCCCCGTCATCCATCTCATACTGCTCTACGTCAGTGCATGGTTGAACGCAATCATGGTAGATTAATCCGCTTCGCAGGAAACAGTGCGGAAGCTATGCAAGTAGTGTGGCCATAGAAGTCTCATTACATGCGTTTTGCTGTTTATTTATTTATGATTATTATTTATTTTCAAACACTTCAACATTACCCAGGGCTATTGCAGGAGCGGCATACAAGTACAAAAGAAAAAACAAATAGTGCAGAATAAATAAGCAATACAGTAGACTCATACACGCGTTGGTATATTGGAATGCGGTGCAGATTATCACCGCGGTGCCTCTACAAAATCAGATGGTGGCAGTTGAGTTCACAAACAGAAATGGACAACTCGCTACAGAATTCGGCAACTCGCAGGGAATAAGTGTGCTTGTAGTTGATAGTGTGCGCAAAGAAAGGGTTGAGGTTGTTAATGTGGCACCTTCTGGTTGCAAAAACACTGACAGACGTGACGTAATCACCAGCAGATAGTTGACAAGATGAACATGGGGGTGCAGTAATTTCATAAACTCAACGTGCCTCCTGGTGCTTAATACACGCAAATTCAAATAATTCAAGCATTGGTGATGATGCTTCTATGCCAAGCAAAACGATGTCCGCTAGAGTAAAGTGATGCGTAATGTTCATTTTATTAAAAACCATGTCCACGGCCAACCGTATAGCACTAACGAGAGTTCCGATACAAGTCAAGCTCAGCTGCTGCGCATGGCTACCCACAGCAAACAGCGCACCGTGGCTTGGATATGTTCACATTGCAGCTGGCGGCGGCGCAAATATCGGAATGCTTTCTTCTCCGTGTGAAATTATTGCAAGGAGAGGGTAAAGCGACAACAACGGTAACAAAACATTGCTGCTTAGGAGTGTCGGCGGTTCATTCTGAAGGGCCGTCTGCTACAGATTTGAAGCAAACCAGAAAAGGCCAAGCGACGATATCGGTGGCGAGTTATTAACGGCAGTTTAGCTGCTGACGACGCCAGAACACAGCCGCGACCACTGCTCTGTCGCTAAGGGCCACGACTCTGTGCCACAAGAATATCCTCTGTACTATGCGACAGGCAGGTCTCGCCGTCGGCCGGCAGTCCGCGAAGTGCACATCCCTCAAGAAAGGAAACCACGGAAACATTTTCATGGATTAGATGTGGCAGGCCGGCGTTGTCTAGATGCGGTGCGTGATAAGGGCACGAGGGGGGGGGGGGGGGGGCTCTTTCCCGGAACGGCGTGGAAATTTGAAATTAGCAGTGAAGCTTGGAGAGGGTGGGGGCGCTTGCTCGGAATTTTAGGATTTATATAAGCCACAACCCTTAACCCGAGAGGTGCCAATACACCATCCTCCTTCAAAGCAAGAAATGAATCTAACATAGCCATGCCGAACTGTGTTGCATTTTGTGCTTTCCAGCATCGGCCATGTCTCTATCAGCCTGCATAAGTCTACGAGTTTAATTTTGTAAAAACAAAGAATTCTGGCGTTTTACATGCCAAAACCACAATCTTATAGTGAGCATTGCCTTAGCGAGGGACTCCAGATTAATTCTGACCACTTTTAATTAACCTGCACCAAAACCTAAGCACACAAATGTTTTTGCATTCGGCCTTCAGCTAATTTTGTGAAAACAAGAAGGTTAACTGAAAAAAGTTACGTATGCCTGGCAATAAAACAGAGGAAAGCAAGACCTTTTGTCTGCCACCAGCTGCGCCAAGTGCACTTGTTTTCTTGCCCCACCCTGCTCCTTGTTCGTTCACTTGTGTCTTCATCTTCCACATAGGCCTTGTCACACTCAGTTTTCCCAGCACACCCTATTGAGAAGCACGCTCACTGCTGCACTTGCCAGCCAAATGTTGCAAGAACCGCATCATAACCAGTATTTCATTTCGCGTGGCTGCACTATTAGCGATATCCATGTACATTTAGTTCAGCGATATCCGTGTACATTTAGTTCAATGGGAGGGTAAACGTGACTCAGCAAAAACCGCCTTATATCCGGTCCTGCACAACTATAAGCGGTTACGTTACGAGTGGTTTGAATTGTATAGGAGTACAGCATGACTAGAAGGTACTTACATCATCAGTTTCTGGTCATCTGCTACTGATCCAAAAAGGCTCTCGTGGAGAAGGTGCCATGCCACATCCTGAGCACACACACATTGGACAAGAAAGAACCAACCAATGTAAGAAAAGATTTGCTAGAACCCTTCTTCTTAACTAATACAGAAAAAAAACAAGACAGCCCACTCACTTCAACAACGGCGGTGTGTCCAGTGAAGATGGTTTTAGCGTCAACCACTTTATTCTCTTTTGGAGTAGCATTGATGTCCCAGAGACAAATGGTCTGAAAAACAAAATGGCACATTGTGCAATACTACTCCCAACAACCTTTTGGTGAATTTCAATTGTATTTTTGGAGCATGAATAGAGCAACGCTTTTACTCTCTTGAAAGGAAGAACATTCTAGCAGTAGATTAGGAGTGTTGGCCACACATTCCCATCGCCAACCAAGAGCGCCTGTCAAGAAGAGATCACTCCTGTGGGTCACCTGAGGCTACTCTACCAAAATGCATGAAGCTTAGAACTTTAGAATACTGAGAGACTAAGGAACAGAACGAGCATATGTACTCTGTTGCTGCCTTGATTTAGTAGCAGTGCTTGCATTCTAATTGTGTGTTTGGAGGTGCTACACTCTGCCAGAAAGAGTTGCTCTCCCAGAGTCAATCACCTGCTCCGAACCTCACATTGGAATTTGAGTTAGATACTGCTGTCTGCAGTTATTACCATTTGCTGGCGCCCTAGTTAGCTGAATTGGTAGCGCGACCATACCAGAAAAACAGTGGTACTGGGTTTCATCCCCAGACCAGGAGGAATTTTTTCTTTAAAGTTTACCTTCCGAGGAACTTTATGGGTTTCCTCCATAGCCTCGCACTTTCAGGTGGAAGCATGTGGCAAAAGTGACCCAAAATGCAATTGGCTACTGGGCATAGTACTTACAAGATTCTCAGTTTTCTTTTTCTTCCCAATTTTCTCGTGTAACGTTTGTGCACACATAAGACACATACAAAAGAAGTGTTGCATTCAACTCACGTGGTCATCTGAGGCACTCAAGAGGTGGCCATTGAGATTAGGGTTCCAAGAAAGACCGTATCTGTCATGAAAATGACAAAAAAACTCAGGTTAGCATTAAGTGTGCTAATTTACACACACACGCACACAAGCAAAACAGCACAGCCCTGTACAAAACACAGAGCAACTTTGACTATAGCTAAAGAACCTAGCGCTCTTATAGTGTGCATGTCTTATACGAGGGGGTACAAAAAAAAAAAAAGAAAAACGGATTCTTCTTAAAAGACTAGGTACTATTTTTTTTTTCATACAGAACGACTTGTATTACCTTCGAAGTACTCTCCATTATACTTAGTACATTGGTTCAATCTGGGACTCCATTCTTGGAAAGATCTTTAAAACTCGTCATTTTCGATGGCTGATTTTTTTTTTCTTCACCTTTTCTATGTCATGAAGCAGTAGTCCTTTCATGTTCTTCATTTGAGGAAACAAAATAAAAGCTGCACGGAGCCAGGTCAAGTAAGGGGCGTGCACATGCTGTCTCCTGTCCCAGTACGAGCAATAAGACGCCTAATAATTCTACTGGCAGGTTTTTAAAGCTATTTCAGACATGGCTGTTGTGATTTGAGCCCTTGAGGGCTGTTAATTAAAGGCATAGATTCATTTTTTGGGGGGCTACCTGATTTTTCAGATGTTTTTGTGGTCCCTAAAGTTCGAAAAATTGGACGTTGACTGTATGTTGTACGCGGAAGTTTGTAATCGGCGTGGACTATACTTTCACAGTGTCATGCATAAAACCGGCATGCTCACCCTTCCTTCTGATGACCGCGAAGTCTGAGATCAGGACTACATTCACCGTTGGGATCTGGGGCAAAAAAAGATACATCTCAAAACCAAACAAAACGGACACTAATATCAATGTCACTGGGGAAAATGGGCAATGTCATGAGAAAAGGAAGCGTAAAGGTTTACGAAAAGGTTTATCTAAACTTTCATTTAAACACATTCAGCTAGATTGTTCATTCAGAAACTTTAATACAGGTTCAGTTATTACTAAACGGCTCCTTTACAACAGCGTGAAAAAAAAAAAAAAAAAAAAGCAATGTTCACACTGCATGCAATAGTATATTCCCGTAGTAGTCGCAGCATGGCATTTTGACAGCACACTTTCGCGCAAGAAAAAGAAAACAAGATAGGGTGCCAGACCAGGCTTTGAGGGGTGCTTAGTGTAGTCGAAGATTAACACATCGCTCGAGGGGGTCTTCGTGGCGATGATGCACGGGTTTTGCGGCATGAAGCGCGCTCTGTTGACTTCCCCCTCATGGTTGATCTTGATTTCAATATCAATCTTCCCACTGACAGATCCAAAACCACCGAACTCTGAAACAGGGAGACAGAGAAGTGCACATTGTTATAAAACAAAGCACTCTTTCATTAACAACTTGCATCTTAAAAGGTTCTACTTGCGTGCAACTACTGCCCTCCTCCCTTAGCTTCAAGGGCTGAGAGGACTTGTTAACCTCTAGGAGCACTTGATGCAGATATGTATGTTAAGATTATGTACAAACAACATCAAACAAGGGAAACCTAGATGTTGACACCAAGTCTGAAGACGACATCTCAGCATGGTGTCAGGTTCAATATCTTGTTTGCCAGAAGCTCTACAGGCTGTGCACATAATTAAACACATGCTTGAATAATGTTTGGCTACATTTATGTACAGAAAATGTGATGCCCATTTTTGCAACAAAATGGTCCAAACTTCTAAATGTGCAAAATGTGCATTGCGTTCCAAGCCAACGCAATGCAATGGGAAGTAATGCAAGAATTACAATTTTTTTGTTTTTGCACTTGATGCCTGTTGCTACTGTTACACAAGACTCACAAATTTTTCGAAGGCGGCCAGAATGCATTTGGTAATTTTTTTTGCTAAGCAATTACTTTAAAGTGCAATTTATCATTTTTTCCTCTGTAAGATAATTGGATTACAAAGAAGAAAAAAAAACTGAAAAAAAGTTTTTACGAAACCTAACCCTTGCTATGTGGAGCTAAGGCATATACAGTAAAACCTCGATAATTCGAACTCGGTTAATTCGAAATTTCGGTTAATTCGAAGAATTTGAGCGGTCCCGTCATTTTCAATGCAAATTCTACCGGATAATTTGAATGGCCCGCGCGGCTCTATTCGGATAATTCCAAGTTTCCGGCTAGTAGCAACGTGCGGCGGTTAGGTTAGGGCGCTCCGTACAGTCGCCAACCGATTTTCCGAGCTCGAGGGGACTGAAAAATAGTCCGGAAAACTCGTTCGGCCGAAAAGAAAAGTTATTAGTGCGGCTTAAAAAAATCTCTAATAATGCCCTGCCTCATACTACGCTTGGAGGGGATCGACCTGCTTGGATTTGCGCAGCAATGACGTCGTCTCCGTGTACAGTCGACACGAACGTCACCGCGTTGGCGATATCCGCCAACGGAGTTCGCCACGAAGATTCAAGAAATGAGCTTCGCACCGCTTAGCTCTCGCGAAGGTACAGGAAGTAGCGCCGATCACTGAGACATGGGTCTCCGAGACACCTGCTCAGTGTACACGCCACGTTCAAAATAGCAACCAAAACTTGAGAAAAAAAAATAAAAATCACAGCATATCCACGGGGTGAATGATGATGAGTGGGCGAAGCTCCGGAGGGAATCATCGGATCTCCCGCTTAAGGGGACGCTAGCACAAACGCGTTAGACACGTGCAGTACTCTCTAGTAAGGGGGAGCGGCCACAGCGTCTTACGCAGCCATTTACACATGCCGGAACGTGCACCGCGTTTGCCGACGCCATCACATGACTGCTGAGAGAGTATACCCCCCGTATTCATAAACGCTCCTCGACTTGAACTTGACTTGCCACCGCCTTGGGCAGCGCGTTCGAAACGCGTTGAAGGTAAGGCGGAGAGGCCACAGCGTCTTACACCAGCTTCTTACACGGGCCGTAACGCGCTAGCACAAACGCGTTAGAAACGCGGCCTTTCGTTAATGTTGGGTATTTATTGCCATCGTGGTGCTTGTGTCTATGTGTGCTTCGTGGCGTAGTGGGCTAACGCCGCGCGCTCGGAAGCGAGGGGTCCCTGGTTCGATTCCGCGCTACGGACACAACTTCGGAATTTTTTTTCTCATTTTTCTCAGACTGGTTACACACTACTACTACGACGAGGGACGAACGGGTGCCGCTTTAAGGAGCTTTGCCCCTAAAAAAACACCGAATTAACAAGCGTGGTGTCAGCGCGCACGAACGAGCGCGGCCGCGAAGGTTCGTGCGGTCTATCGCTTCAACGGAAACTGAGCGGCGAGAGCACATCGCATACAAAAGGTCAGAGCCGTCTGGAGATCGCTTTCAAGATACGGTGCGCGCGAGAAACCGCTCCGGCACTAAGTACGCAGTTAGAAGAGTAGAGAGCACATACGGCGGGCGCGGCTCTGATTTTATCGCCCTTGGACTTTGTATGGAACCTCAGGGCGGCGACGCCGACGGCAAAAATCCGCTTGAAGTGTCCATATAATTGGTGTCGCAATAAAAAAACATCCCACAATAAATGGTTACAACGATAGTGTTGAGCGCATTACTAAGAAAAAAGAAAAAGAGCAGTACTCTGGAGCGTTTTGTCAGCCAAGGAAGAGCGGGCATGGCCTCCGAGACTAGAGGATTGCGCTAGCTCTCTATTGATAGCGCGCGTTCCAATCTTGGAGGCTACACAGCGAGCCACTGGAATCCAAGCCAGTGCAAAATCCAACATGGCGGCCTCCAAGATTGGGTAGCGCGGCTCGGAAAGAGCGATTTAGTCCGCAAAATCGAACTTTGGGGTCTCAATTCGTCCGAAAAATTGGGTGCGAAAATGCATGAACTCAATGGGAACCCTGACGGTGCATTTTTGAAGTCCGGAATATCCAGCAAGTCCAAATTTTTGGAGTCAAGCACCACCACGCCCGCTTTCGCGGCAGTTATCGATTCCGTGAACATCGTCCGCAACTTTGTTGAGTGCAGTGCGGGTGATATTTGTATGCTACGTTTTTTGAGCCAGCTGGAGAGCATGGCACTAGGGGCGGCGAACCAGCGCGCCAAGTAATCCCGCATCGGTAATTACATTGAGTAATTTTTCTCGGACATGGAAAATAAAGGTGATTTCTTTTTGCTGCAAGTTCTTGCTTGTTTTCTTTTTTATTATTCATTTCGGTTAATTCGAAAATCCGCTTAATTCGAAGAATTTTCGAGGTCCGGCGACCTTCGAATTATCGAGGTTTTACTGTATTGAACTCTGTTGTAGCTGCAGCTCTGAGGCTTATCTTGCATCACTTAATAAAATGCTGCAATGGTCATCTAAACCCAAACCACGTCACAGTAAGCTGAGTATGCTGCCATGCAAAACAGGCCATGAAATTTCGTTCGAGACTAAGGCCAAAACAATACTAAGGTGCAAGTGCCCAACAATTTTAAGTAAGAGCGTGAACTATCCAAGCCCTGTTCTTTTGGTGGAAGATACTCCTTAACAACATGCAGCAAACAATGCATTCAATATATTAAGGTGCAATATCACACTCAGATTAACTTGAGCAAGATGATTTCAGTTCATCCAGATGACAAAGCAAAGGAGGTGAAGGTACACAGAAAAGAAAAAAAAAACCTTACACAGGACAAAGCACATTTGGGAAGAGTAACCCAGTCAGTGAGCAATTCCACAGTGCATATACACCACACTAGTTTTTAAACACAATGCACAGGCTAGGTGTGGTACATAACCCAAAGTCAGGCCTGCCTGGTAGAACAGATTTAGGAGCCCTACTATGCTCCCAAAAAAGCTTGCTGGGCGGCATCAATAGTGGCATCACGATGTGGCCACTTCATGCACTTAGTGTGACGTATGTGACAATGAGTTGCACTATGATCATTGGTTGAAAATGTTTGTAATGTGCGATTTACGTTCACACGATATTGCGAGTACTGTGAAACAAACTACGGCATTATGTTTTACAGCCATTTTAAGTATTGCCCGATTATCACACAGCCACAGGTGAGGCGTTGCAACCATGGGGACGATGCACCAATACGGCAAGCACACGCTGTGCCAACAACTGCCTCGCACAACCACAGTAGTGAGGCCATGACCTCTGAGATAGGACCGCGTGCAGCCCGATCGCATAAGCCATGGCAATGCCATCAAATGCAGAGCAGGCCTAACAACTGCGGCACGCCAACTCCTGCGAATGCCATGCTGCTGTCATGAGAGAGCGAAATGCGACATCCAGAGCCGCAAAAATTCAAGTTGAGGGCAACTCATTTTGCTTGTATTTTGAAATTTATCTGCGCTAACTTGGGTTTGTGTACATAAATTATCATAATTACTTTTGCTCTGTTCTTTGACATGCTAAACATAGATCTAGAGCAAATATGGTGGCTTGGAAAAAAAAAATGGTGCAGGGCCCCCTTTAATGATACGCAACCACACAATTTTATGGAGTTTTTCACTGGTCATCTGGACAGGGTTCGCACTTTCCGCTGGTTGTTTCGGATCAGCTCACTCCACGTCGGATTTCTCTCACTTGCTCCACTGCCGAGGCGCAAATTTGGGCGAAAGTAAGACAAGAAGCATATGTCACTTCCGCTTGCTGTGGGACGGCGGCTCTGGGTGCCATGGAAACGTACATAGCGGAAGTATGTGTGATGTGTGTGCGGACTTCCGGTATGATTTGGCTGGTTGGCAAAACCTTTATTTTCCAGTATGACCCACCACGGAAAATTTTTTTGCTCTCCCCTGGCAAATTCGGATTGGTGAAATTCGAGCACTCACTCCATGACTTCGGCGGTCGCTCCAGATTGACCAGTGAAAAACACCATTAGCAAGACCTACTGCGGTGGCGCAAGGCAGGATCAGCTTTAGACAAGACTGCACAGTTTTGTAGCTACATCGCTACAAAAATTTTCCCATGCCTAACAAGGTCACCATTCCAATGCAGATAGTCTTTCAATCCGTTACTACAATTTCACATCACGAGAATGAGAACTGTTAAAATGTCCTACCTCCTTTCTCGCTATCGTAGTGAGTTGCATCAAATTGAGCATCTTCACTTGGCAATTGTACGCTTGCTATGAGCAGGTGGTTCTGTTCATCAGATCTGTTGAGCGGGAGAGATTTCATGTAAGTGCAAAAAGTCATTTTCAAGCTTAAAAAATCGTAGCATTCAAGATTCTCGCTAAAAAAAGGACAAAAATACTTACGTGTGTGTCCCCAAAATGAGCCTGTGGATGCTGTAGTCCCTTCCCTCAGGGCTGGGTAGGAAAAAGAAACACAGCCTGTTAGCAGCTCTGTCTAAGGAAACAATTGCAGGCCTGATAGAAAGCAAAATATAGCTGCTGAACACGGTCATCCATCATGTAAGCCAGGTATCTAGCATCATAATATATATAGTATCAAGCAGCTGAAACAATAAAACAAGGTGGATGTGTGGAGCGACAAGAAAAGAGAGTTTGGAAAGAACATCTGAGGCAGCTTGAGAATGAAGTCACAGCTCAAGGAAGAAGTCTCAAATGATTTTGCCAGCTGCTACGAATAGAGGACAAACTATATTATCAAGAAGGCAATGAAGCAGCAAGAGTGGAAATTAGGTAGGCTGTAAAACACTGAAACTGGTGTCAAAAGTTCCATGAAATAATTGAATTTATGAAGTTTTTGCCAACATGCACTCTAACTCTGCAAACTGTGTTGTTCACCACATGTACTGCAACAGAACTTAAATCCGCATACCAGGCTGGAGAATATTTCCTCTCAGATCCTGTGCCCCACAAACTGAGAATTAAAAACTCGCACACCATTAATGCAGAGTGCACAAGGGCACTATTGTGGTGCAGAATCCAGTGCCCCTCTTTCAACAAATGTGGTCGCTTCAGGACCTCCACATAAAAAAAATATCCTGACAGTGACTTTCAGGTACAAATTCATGGTGCACAATTTTATGGCAGTAAAAAATACGACCAACATGGCTCATTTTTGCTTTGTTCTTCTGTGCTTTTTATGGCCTTGGCTCATCTTTGTTTTTCCACTCCTTGTCCTGTGACTTGCGCTCGATGTCGTATTTGGGAATTCAAGTTTCGTCACTTGTGACGACACGTTGCAAGGATTCCTCACTGTCATCTGAGGTTTTCCAATCAACGAAACTCTTTTCGTCGCAACCTTTTGCTCGGGAGTCTGCAGTTTACGCACCATCTTGGCTTGATGCAAATATTTTTCATTTGCAAGTTTTCAGCCAATATCCGGTTAATGGACGACTTTCCCAAATCAAGTGCTTCTGATATCATTCTAAACATTCGGCGTCAATGAGCACACGAGAACGCACACAATTAATGTTTTCATCTTTGCATGAGGTCGAGGAACTTCCTGCTTTTGTATCATCCTTGGACTCTTCACAGCCTTCCAGAAAACGCTGGACCCATTTGAACACAGTTCTTTCATTTAGGGCATCTTTTCCACAGTCCTGTTAGAACATACACTGATGCCTTGTTGAACAAGTCCGGCTCACACTACAAGTCAAACGGGTCCTTTTGAGTGGAGAGATCGATGCAGCAGCACCGCCACACCCACCCTATCTTTTTGCTGAGTCACCATATGAATTTTTGGGACAGAGCTCATATCTTATAGAGTGCCCAAGTCGCAGGTCGGCACAATAGGCGGATACTCACACCAATATTGGTGCTAGTGAGTGAGTATGCCAACCTATGGCCCAAGTGCAACACGACAGGTCCACAAAACACTATTTTAAGTAAAGCAAAATGAAATTTGATTAAATTTTTCAAGGCACCGTTCAATAAATGCATCATGCAATTCAAACAAGCTGTGCATCCCTGCTATGGTAAAAGGAATCAGAAGAAATTACAATGAGAAACAGAATCACTGCAGGAATCTCGTGTTATGGTTTCATGGATAGCAATGGCATTTTTGTTGCTGCAAACTGGAAAAAAGAAAGACAAGAAGAAAAATCTAAACTATTGCCTGACTTCTGCTTACTTCAGTCATTCATCTGCCCATGTGCAAAATTTTTTCATGGCACTTACCGAGTCACGTCTGGGAGCCACTGGGCCGTTAGGCTGGGCCACTCCAGTGCGTGTGTCATTACGAGGTCATAGAGAAAAGGAGTGTTCTTCTTCCATATCTTGTACTCCTCATTGATCACTCTCTCTTCAACTGCACAGATAGCACTCTGTTAGCGACCTCAACTAAGACCCCCAAGATGCAACAATAAATACTACAGTTTAGCAGTAAGCAAAATAACAATTGCTCTCGCCTATTCTAATCATGCTTTCATAAAGAAATGCCACTTTCGTTGTGCGAGTTATTTCAAAGGCACTATATGACCCACTGCAAAGCGGCTGCAATGAAAAAGCACCAATTGCCATGGCCATTCTGGAAATTTTAACAGTGCAGTGCATTCTCAGCGGCACTAATAAATTTCATAAAGCTCAATGTAACAGGGTTGTTGGGTAATGAGCAGTACCGCCTAACCTTTATTAAAACAACAGACTATCTTTGTTCAGACATGTGCTTGCATTTGTGCAGCTCTTGTTCAAAGCATTAAAGGAAATTCTGCGAAGGCACCAGCTTCAGAGAACATTTCCCAACACAAACGCACTCAACACTTGAGGTTTCGCTAGGTGCACCGTAAAAGGCGACACCAACAGAGAAAAGTCAGGGAGGTTAACCAGACTATGACCAGACGCACGTCCGGTTTGCTACCCTGCATGGGCAACCAAAATGCTGCATTGAAACAACGGGGTGAAATTTCACATGACCTCCATTTAAAATCGAGGTGCCCGGCTTAAGACACTAGGTAAACGTTTCCGCCGAAATTACGAAGCGGTTGCTGGAAGCAGTGCTACATTAGAACTCACAGTGGAGACTACTCGAGTCATACTAGGAAGGATCCCAGAACGTAAACATGAAAGATAAACAGGAAACTGCCACTCCAGTCAGTTTCATTTGTGACATCTACTCAGTAGCATGGATGTCTCAACAATATTAAAACAAGATTAATAAGCAATTAATATAAAGAGGAGGGCGAATATGCCGGACGGTATCCCGAAGCAATTACCCGAAGTATCCTACGACTGAAGCCACGAGAGTTTAAAAGGCGAACCACCACGGTCGATTAGGAGAGGCGCTAAAGCAATGAACAAAACTGTACTCTGACAATGACACGCGTACAATGCGGATTAATTATGCAGAAACGCAAAGAATATCTAACCAGCGTAGCCTAACATCTACCCATGTCTCGTAGATGTTGCATAAACCCTGAAACCATGCTTTCTGGTAATTTTCGAGGGTGCATTTGCAAGTAACAATTCAAATATCGTACTCCTAGACGGCAATAACCTCAAACTTGAGCTACATGGCCTCCGCGCCAGCGCCTCGACCAGTCATCTTAACAAGCATAGCCCAACGAGGAGGAGCTTACAATGTTTTTTTATCAACTTACCGGCGTCCTTGTCTGCCATTTCTGTGCCTCGAGATGCTGCTCAACAAAATAAACTGCGCTACAGTTGCTGATCAATGGTCCTAATTGTATCGACGAGTCCTTTTTTTGACAAGTTTTCAGTGAGCGCCGGTTTCTTGCAGTGAGACAATGCCGGCTGACATGCGCATACCCTCGCCGACTCGCGCCAAATCCGCCAACCAGTCACGAAATCCCAATCGCGATTGGCTGATTGGCGCAATTACCGGCTTGTCGTACCAGTTAATCTATTTGCCGAAAAAAATAAAGAAGTTATGTAATGTTATTTCCCAATCTTCCGTGTTTATCTTTGTTACCAATTTTTTGTTCGTACGACAACTGCGACTAAAAAGATACAAGTGATTTTTTACTACGGGCGAATGTCGGTCCGGAGTGGGCATGGTAGACGACGAAGGATGGGTTAGTCGCGCGGTGCTCGTTTTACGTCGTAAAATTCGGAAGGAAGGCTAACTGGTGACCAACTCCATGGCAGGCGAGGTACGACCCGTTCCTTTTGAGTCGCCCTCGCAATCTCTGGTGCCCTGTAACCTCCCGATAGCATGCGTAGGAGCCGAAATAGCCGGCAGAGACCGGATATCTAGGCCTACTATTTTTGTCATGCCATATGAGTGTTTGGCTCGTAATTGCCGTCAAGCGGTTCCGTTGTAGCTCTACGTGTGTCGTTTTGTGTTCGCACCTCAGCGAATTAATCGTCGACGGTCGGGCAGCCGGTGCTGTGAGGTAGGAGCCGAGCGCTCCGTACGATTTTTTTTACCGCTCGCGGCGTTTTTATTTTTCGGGTCGAGCGTAAACTGGTCGAACGATTCGCCAGATGTCCGGGTCCCCTACCTTTGCAGGGATGCTGACAGCGAGTATTTGATCGCGCATTCGTGCCGTTACAAGCACACAAGCTGTCAGCCGCGATGGAGAACCCAGCGCTGAAACTGACCGATGCCGAGCAGCGCTATTTCGGCGAGCTGTTCTCTGCTTACGACGTCGACGGCCAAGAAAAAATATCTGGTTCCAAGGCATCTGAGCTGCTACTGGCAACACAGCTACCAACGGAAACGCTGCAGCAGGTAGGTGTGCTTTTGACACTCTTGATGTTTTGTTTATGAACGTTGTAAGCTTTGTGACTGAGAAATACTTGTTTGGTCAATGACCCGCCTCACCGCGTAATCAAGCGTGATCAAGGCCGGCTATCTCGATACGTCTGTTCTCGTTCTCGCGTTTGCAATATTAGCCGAAATGCTGCCTTTCTGCCAGCTCTGCGTGTTTCTTGTTGCATTGTAAGGTTACACCCGCGACTGGCGGTGTCTGGCTGTGCCGTCGCTGACAGCTGTCGACGTTGCGTCAAGTCTTCCGCGGTTTGCATTTACATTCGCTGCCACTTGCCGAGCTGCTCAGCCAGCCAAAGAGTTTTGCGTCAGTAGCTGCTGGCGTCGTGAACATAACACTTGGTGCGTATGAGTTTTCAGTTGCTTCCAAGCTTTAGTTTACCCTTTGCGCAGTTATGTCATGGTTAGCTCGTTCATCACGGCACTCGCATAATCTCGAGTAGTATCGGTGTTCCTGTTGTGATGAAGTATCGCGCTTAAATGTGAGTCTCGAAATCTTGTAAAAACATTCTTCGCTGTTTTTTGTTGTCAAAGGCTCGACGAACATTTGTTTGATTAATTAGCGTGTTAGTATGAAGGAAGCATAGAATTTACGAGCAGTGGTTTGTGACCGTATGCAGTAAAATTGTACAGCAACTTGTTGTTCGCATATACTAGTGCAGGCCGAGAATTCAAATACTAGGCTATGTTCGGAGTTTGCGGAAGTATTCAGGTTTTTCCCAGATCCCGCGGGTCGTAAAATTTCTCTGCCGAGCACATGTTGCATCTTGCGCATTTGACGAGTCAACTTCGTCTGACGTTGTCGTTGTGAACAAGTGGCACTGAGCTTGCTATTCTGCTTGCTTTGAAGAAAAGCTCCGAGAAGTAAAAATAACAGCACCTACAAGAAACAAGTTAGAAAATACACATAATATATTCACTGCAAAAGAGATGTCATGCAACCCAAGAGAGCCAGGAGACAGTCATCACTCTTCCAGTAACTCGGAGTACAGTTGAAATTCGACATAAATGAATACCCAGATTGGGGGGGGGGGGGGGGGGGGGACACGTCACTTTATAATACATTGCATAGTTCTACAGAAAGCTGTGTACTTCAAAATGTGACATGAAAATATTCCAGCACATTTAATATAATTGGTCTTATATCTGACAGTGGCAGATGGCAAGGTGTTTTCATGGTAATAAGTTTTGTTTATAAAATTGTGGTAAAGAAGACGAAACGTTTTGAAACTTCTTTCACGTGCTGCGTTGACAGTAGGAAAACTTATCAGTCATTGACTGCAGTTGTCTAGCTCAGTGTATATATAGTAGGTTGGCTTTGCTTTTGGGATGGCAAGAAAATGCATGATACTAGTGCACTTCCAAAAATACACTTAGAATAATTTGAAAACACTAACATACTTAAGTACAGTTTTTTCTCTGGAGACTATTAAACTCTCCTTCTTCCTTGGCCTTAGACCTGTTTGGTTGCGGGGTCGGCTCTTCTAGATCTCGGGCAACAAAAAGCACAAGAAAAAAACAAAATACACACATATTCACTGCAGAAGAGTAGTGGAGAAAATTCAATATTGTGAAATTAAACTGGTACTACCCAATGTTGACACCTGAATAAATTCTTGAGTGCCATTGAATGCTCTCCCCTCCCCGTAACCTACATTTATAAAAGTATGTCTTGTATTTTGAAGTTTGTACTGGTTTTGTGACTTGTAATTATTTTTTTGTATGCATTGCTGTTTCCCCACTTCTCTGAAAGCAGGGGCTGTAGTATCTGAGTATAAAAGGGAGTAAACTAGATAATAAGCTATCCGGAAAGACATGTTATGTAGTTCTAATAGCAACTTGACAGTGCCATACAAAAAGACGATGCATCATGTTTTGACTTAAGAGACTGTTTCAGAAAGCTTGATGTTGTTGCTACACACTGTTTCAATATGTAGTTGTAAGGTTGACAGTGCTGAGACAATTGTGTGGCAGTGACCCTGTGCATTACAGTGGACACATCAATTCAAACTTAATGGGGCCATTTTGTTTTACTTGAATAAAATATGATGAAATATCTAAAGCAATATTACTGCTCATAGCAGAAGCAGGTAAACAAACCCATTTTCTTACTCGAGCAAAAAAAAAAAAAACTGAAAATTCCCTAGTGGGACTTGTCAGATAGTGCATAAGCAATCTTTCCAGATATATATATATATACAGGGTGTTTCATTTTAGCTGCACCAAATTTTTTAACATTGCCTGTGGCAGATAGCACAATTGTAATCCTTGATCTAAACTAATCGATGAGGCGGCCATTACTTCCACGAGAAATCAAAACGCCTAATTGAGTAAATAACATAATTACGCTAATTAACTTTTTAATTATTTGTTTTACGGCACATCTTTCAATCTACGAATTATAGCTGCTGAGTTCGCAAGGCGTATCCACTTGGAACGAATTCTCGGGACTGAACCAGTTTCGAAATATTAATTTTTAAAGTGTCCGACGAAATGTATGGGCGTTCCAGTTAACTTTTTGAGGAATGCGCTGTTTTATGCATTGAAGCACAAAGTTAACTGGAACGCCCATGTATTTCGTCGGACACTTTGAAAATTAATATCTCGAAACTGGTGCAGTCCTGAGAATTCGTTCCAAGTGGATACGCCTTGCGAACTCAGCAGCTATAATTCGTAGATTGAAAGATGTGCCGTAAGACAAATAATTAAAAAGCTGACTAGTGTAATTATGTTAATTACTCAATTAGGCGTTTTGATTTCTCGTGGAAGTAATGGCCGCCTCATCGATTAGTTTAGATCAAGGATTACAATTGTGCTATCTGCCACAGGCAATTTTAAAATTTTGGTGCAGCTAAAATGAAACACCCTGTATGTACAGGGTGTTTCATTTTAGCTGCACCAAATTTTTAAAAATTGCCTGTGGCAGGTACCACAATTATAATCCTTGATCTAAACTACTCGATGAGGCGGCCATTACTTGCTATTGCTAAAAGTATCTGTGGCCTCTGTGGTGTGGCCTTCTATGTATTTAACTGATTATAGTGCCAGCTATCGGCATACACAATAGCCCAGATATCAAACATGGGCACACCCTGACTGTGTTTTAGGAATGTTTTCTAATCGGCTGTTCTTGGCTGCGTTTCTGAATATGGAAGAAGCTTGAAATAACAAATTTTTAATTCTTCATTGGCCAGGATTAAATTATTTGAATGTGAGCTTGAGATTGAGATTGTTGGAATGATTCTGAGCTTGAAATATCGCTAGGCATCTGTATCAACAGAAAATTATATTGGGGCAGCTATGGAGGCCTTACTGAAAGGTTCAATTAAGGGATTTTGTATAATGCCCATGCTAACTTCTATATCCACACCTGTAAACATGTTATAAAGTGTTTATTCGGTCTGTGAATGCACAGTAATGCGTAGTTTTTGCATCAGAAATCAATGAAAAAAACAAACTTGCAAAGTGGAGCTTGAACCAAGAATGACTATGTGCGGACAGAAAAACAGATTGCATAAGCTATGAAATGAAACATTATTTTGACTAAGTTGTTTCTCTTCAAAGGATTCTTTGTACAGTCCCAAGTTCAATGAAAGAATAATTATGAAAATTGGCACATGCAAAGAACAGTTATTTGACTTCGAAATTCAGAGAAGCAGATGAAAAGGAAAGTACGTAGTAGAAATCAGTTGTTTATTTCAAAATAAAATGAAGGAAAGTAAGAAAGTTACTGCTGATTGCACTGTAGCTGTCTTACTACAGCTACTGACACCTGATGGCGGTCAGCAATGGGTTTGGAGTTGAGAGGTGGTAGGGGAAATGGATAGGAATAAAGGATAGGCTAGGATGAAGAAAATTATTTCACGTAATGTACGATGTGGTAAAAAAGTAAATGAAGTGACGTCAACATGAAAAAATACAGTTGACTTTTGCTGTTCCTTTGACGAAGTGTTTCCAAACCTGGCCACAAACACCGGCACTGTTCAGTAAGGGCCCTCTTGCATTTCATCCGCCCGTGACATAATTAACTGCTACTAGTGAAAGTAGCACATGCCAGAAGTTTGCAATAGCAAGGTGGCATTGTTGCCTCAACCACCGCCTCAGTTTTGGATTGGTGATGCGTACCTACGGTTCAGAAGTTAAGGACTGCACAACGGGGAGTAGTGGAACAAAAAAAAATGTTGGAAATAACAGCATATCTAGTCATATTAGCGGCCAAAATGCACTGTCTCATGGCACTGTGGTTGGCGAGGGATGCACAATCTAGAGCAGGTAAAGTTCTAACTACCCTGATATCAGTGCTGTCATTGTAGTTGAGGCATCACCATGACCCACACTGGCCTGATGGCCAGTGTGGGTCATTGAAAACATGCCCAGTCTGCATCGCAGACCACTTTAAGTGGTGTGGTGGTTGCGGCATTACTGAATTTATCAACAGCAGGGCTGCTGTTGCCTTGACATCTTGTCTGCCCTTACAGACACAAGTCCCCTTGTTGAGGTCTTGGCTACATGCTGAGGCTTCTCTTGTTTGGCCTTTGTTAATCGAGTGTCCTTTTTCCTGTGGACGTCTTCTCTTATTTGGAACAAATTGCAGAATACTGCAGTGCACAGTTCACAGCTAATCCTTTAAGACCTTCCATGTGTTTGACGAGAGCAACTTGTCCATTACAGTTAGTCGCACCTGCACTTTATTGTTTCAGATGTGTAGCATTCACATTGCTTTGGTTTATTGATGATAAATGACAGCATCACACTCTGCTGTATGAACTTACGAACCATACTGTGGTTGTAGTATAACCTGGAAAGGAATTTTAGTGGTACGCATTGATTTCTTGTTGAGGCCAGCTGATGCGACGTTGCAAACAGGTGTGATATGTACATTCAGCCTGGAAAAAAAAATTGTTTTAATGGTGGTGGCTGTGTGCTGTTGCAGTTCTAATAATGAGTCTACATCTGCTTAACAAACATGTTTAAAGCTGTTCCCATTGGCAAAACATGGTTAGTTCACTAGAGCTGAAATTCAGGCTAGTTGGTTATTCATGCACTGTGTATGTCTCCTTACATTCATCCCTTGTTTTTTTACATGCTGGTATTTCACGATCGTGGGGTTAGTGCATGAATAGAATGTGCACCCAGAAGGGTGCTGTAGATGAAATGTTCATAGCATTTCCGCTGCTTTTCAAACACTTGTTATGATGTAGAAGTCTCAAAAAAAAGAAATTCCATTTTACCACCAGCGAAAAACACAGGAGGGAGTAAAGCATGACCAGTGTAATGCAGCATAGCGAAATGCACTTGCAGATTAGAAAGAGGGGCCATTGCAATTTACTCACAAATTGTGTCCACTCTCTTTCTCATTGTGCAAAGAGGGTTCTGAGAGATGCAGCATAGTTTGACATGGACGTCTGCCCTTCATGCCGTTTCAAAGTAGCATTTGGAAATTTCTCACCCAGATAACCGAGCTGTGTGGTGCCAAACGCCTGGGCCATTTTGGTCGTCCCCAGTTCTACCTGGCCATGAAACTGATAGCAGCTGCACAGGCTGGCCTTCCTCTCAAAATGGACATCTTCGCTTCGGGTGAGTCAAGTGCTGGGGGTTGCAGTCCAGGTGTTACTTTGGAAGCTTTTTCATGGGTTCAAAAAGGAGATGATGATGCACAGAAAAGGGTGTGAGAGCTGGAGATAATTCATGAACAATTTATTGCTATTATTATTTTTATTATTTACCTGGGTCAGTCTGAGCTCCAACCCGCTGGCACAAGACAGCGGTATTGGAGATTGCTGGGAGAGGCCTTCATACTGCAGTGGAGATAAATAGGCCTATTATGATGCTATTATGATGATGATGATGGTGACCGAGGCCAGTGGCTATGGAGTCTTGTGCGTGTTCACGGGTTTGATGCATGGTCAACAACAGCTGCATTCTAAGGGGGGCAGAATCCAAAAACCCATATGTACCGTGTTTTGGGTACGAGACAACTAGGTGATTAAAACTACCCCTACCACGTGATGTCTCTCATTGCGAATGTGTTGCTACAACTGATTAAATTTCATCAGTCTGCTAATGTGGCTGTAGATGCTTTCTGTTAGACGTGCAGTGACCAGTGCATTAGCTGCATACTTGTATCTTGTATTTCATTTTGGATAGAAGCACTAGTTGAGGTCAGCATTTGTGTCTGTGTTGTCTCAGTATGCAAGGCACAGTATGCAACGGACAAAAACATTTTCATTGCTATCAAAACTTGTCAGGTACTCTAGTTCTTCATCACAGCACAGGTGTTCTGCGTAGCTTCAGATAAAGTGAGACAGTGCTTCACGCAACAAGGGGGGAACTTTTCTGCTTGGATGTTAAGTGTCTCCCATGCATTGTTTTCAGAAAGGCACGGTAAATATTGTTCTGTGTTTTCTAATAGTGTATGTTTGGCTTATGAGCGTTAAAGCCAAAAGTGCGCATTGCTAGTTTTCTATTGCCCCATAGTTTTCTGTTTGTTGTACATAACTCCTTTGTTGTTTGGCTTCAATGCTTAGTACTTTTGCTGTTTTAATGCGTTAGCATCTTTAGTATCGACATGTGTGCACAGCACAAAAGATGAGGACTGAAGGAAGAACACAACACAGGCGGTTTCGCAAATAAAAATCAGTTGAAGTCAGTGCCTGTGTTGTGTTCTTCCTTCGGTCCGCAAAAGACGAGGCTGAAGGAAGAACACAACACAGGCGCTGACTTCAACTGATTTTTATTTGCGAAACCGCCTGTGTTGTGTTCTTCCTTCAGCCTCGTCTTTTGCGGACCGAAGGAAGAACACAACACAGGCACTGACTTCAACTGATTTTTATTTGCGAAACCGCCTGTGTTGTGTTCTTCCTTCAGTCCTCATCTTTTGTGCTGTGCACACATGTCGATATTGAATCACCAACTCTCCCAAGCTTCCACCTTATCAAGCATCTTTAGGGTACCTCACACACATTCCAGGGGCTATCTATGCCTCTAACCGTTTTTCCGCCTACCTGAGTCACACTGGTTGGTCCATGATTGAATGGGTCGGGCGGCTGTGTTGAGGGAACAGGGTTTGAAACCAGCTGGTCTTCAATGAACCTCTTTAATGCTAACTTGGGTTACTAGGTATGTGCCACTGGGGAGATGCCACTTTACAAGGACGAAAAAGATCCTTTAAACGCTCCATATGTGTTAGGTTCACACATTTTCATGGCCAGTTATTTCGCATTAGTGTCTACATTTCGGGATGCTGCAGCTGCATTCCAGCCTTGCACCAGCAGGAGAAACAAAGGCAGACCAATTGCAGCATTGTCAGGAATGTGGGATCAGGACCACTGAAATGGGACATGTCCTGTTGAAATTGAAACATTTAGTCACGTTAGTCTTGAAACAGCAGCAGTACTACTGGTGAATGAGGCATGCAAGGTACTATAGAACAATGTAACTGTATAGACGACATGATGGCAGGTGATGTGGTGTGCCATCGTAACTTGCATTTATTGAAGGTAAAAGGCAAGCAGAGTGACAAATGCAGCGTCCTAGACTGGAGGGTGTTCTCTCTCACGGCTTACAACCTGAGCTATCTGAAGTCAGTGTTGGTGCATAACATGTTATGTTGATTGATGGCAATGACAATGGTAGAACACTGTGATAATGCTACAATAACAAAGCCAGCCTCAGAGTCAAAGCAGTGTGCAAAGTGATAGCGTATGAGGGGAGAAAGAAGAGTTTATTGCTAGTGTGCACCTAGCAGTACTTGCAAAAGATGGTGTGACTGTGGCCACAGGACCATGAGTTCGATACCCAGCGACAATTGGGGTGGGCAAAGTTTTTCTTCACCAAATGTTGATAGAGAAGTCGAGGATGAGGCGACCTGATGATCCAGCCGTGATAGTGACGGCATAACAAGAAGGGCAGACACAGGAAAGCTGTTTCTTAGCATTTAATGGCTGCCCTACACTTTTAAAGCCACCGTTTTTCTGTTGCAGGTGGCGTAGACTGATCGTTGAAAATGCCTTTAGCGTAGGTCTAAGCACCAATATTGAAATATTTAATATTTTAATAATGCAAACAAAAATCACTACATCGCTGTTGACTGCATCATCGCCCATTGACGCTTAGGAGAAGCATCATTGACATCACCACTTGCTCCTTCATGATTGGTTAAAAACAAAGTCGCTGATAACCACTGCACTGCAGCAAATACATAAGTTAACATTTTATGTTAATTTATCTTTGTTTGCTGTGCTTTTTATATTAAAGCAAACAGGCACAGTAAGAAAAAAGAAAGAGAATGTCACTACAACCACAAAACACGGTAGGGGTGCAGACTATTTTTTGGCCTCTGAGCACAAAAGTACTCAAGTTCTCACTTGAGTACGCTTGTGAGCAGCCTTGTTGCCTTGCTGCCTCGTTTTGCACATGCATGTTGTTCACATGGTGCAGGTTTCATACTTTGGTGCATTCTTGTTGCTGCACCCTCCTCGTTCGCAACCCACCGTGTTTGCTTTAGTGGCTATGGTGTTGGGATGCTAAGCACAAGGGCACAGGATCAAATTCCAGCCACGGTGGCTGCATTTCGATGGGACTGACATGTGAAAACACCTTGTACTTCACGTTAAAGAACCCCAGGTGGTCAAAATTGTCCCGGAGTCCCCCCCACTACGGCGTGCCTCATAGTCTGATCGTGGTTCTGGCACGTAACACCCCATAATTTAATTTTTTCTTGATCGCCGCACTGCGCTGAAGAAAAGAGACATTGTGCAGTCCCAGGTTGCTCGACCAGTAGTGGCAAGCATGAAATGTGCCAGAATGCACAGAGGTACTTTTTTACCATGGTAACAGCGTCATCAGCACACCGGAGTCCTTGAACATAGAATATGTAGGCAACCATGGAGCGTGAACTACTGCTATGTAGGCACTTCGGGGTCTTACCATTGGCTGCAAGGGTTTACGTCAGTGGGTGAGAGAAATATAGATAGAAGACTGCACAAAATTTGAGTACTCGTATCCCCCAAAAGTAATCAACAGGGATAATTCCCCCAGGGCCACGATTTTGTAGCCATGCCTTCCGCTTGATTATGTGCCAGTCTTTCATCCACTGTTCTCGACTGGCTGATCCCATCGATAATGTGGCTGGAGTGTCACTATGACCACTGACTAAGCACGATAAGAAACAGCATAGGAAAAGGGATCGCTACAAAATGGCGGACCTGAACTTGTTATCCACAAACATAATTGCAGAGCACGGCGAATAAGCAAATTGATGATGCTCCGCTCACACAAGCAGTGTATGACCAGATTGGCATAGGATGAAGCGGAATTCACTACAAACTTGCAGTCCTGTCACTTCTTGGCGATATCATGGTTGTGCTACAGGTTATGAAAAGCTTTGGGTACTGACTTTTTTCTCATTTTGCAGTCAAGATATCCGAACTACAACACAAAAGGATTTCAGGATAATAGGTGAAAAATACAGGGAGGTGGCACTGAGCCAGGAAAAAAATTTCGACTTAACCAATATTTCGAGACATCAGAGTTCCAAGTTAACAAGGGTTTACTGTACCTATTACAAGGTGGGCTTGTCATGAGCCAAAAAGTGGCAATCGCTTCTGGTGAGCTGAGGCTGCCAAAAACGGCAACCAGAAGTATATTTTGCCAACAGTGCCCGTCGATTTCCTCTGCAAGAAACAACATTGAAGTCAGGTGACTCAACGCCATAGGTGGGGCACCACAACCAGTGCCGCCCTGCTCTTTCGGAAGTGAGGACAGAGGAGTGACAGACGAATATTGTACTCGTAGTACATATCTACGCTCGTACTAGGTCTTTTTGAAAAATTATTTCAGTGATATATTCCTGAGAGGCACAATACTCATCCCAAGGAGACTTTGAGGCTTCAAAAAGAAAAGGGGGGGGGGGGGTTCAAGACCCTTTTAAGGGGTTAAGAAAAAAACTAAGGTGTTTGGGAAAACACCCACACTCAAAAGTCATTGTCACTGTTGGGCCAGGAAGCACCGTTTTTGTGTAGCAGCTGAGAGTTCCCTTGAGTGACCCTTTTGTCATTTTTTGGGGGTACCGAAGTAAAAACATTCAGCATCATGGCCCACCTCTGTGTAGTATGAGAAACTCGGTATGTTTAAAAAAATGACCTGGTGGCATTTCATGAGCAGCTATTGAACCTTGACTTGTATGCACATTTCATTCTTTTCATTTCAGGTGTAGAAGTTCCCCTCCCAAGGTTCCATCGGCCTACGACCACGGTGAGTTGAAATAATGATGGCACATAGTAGCTGTTCTTTTTGTCCTGTCATTGGAGACCTATCACTATGGCTGGGTGACTTGTTGCATTATGCCACTGAGTATGATGGGGTATATTCAATTTATTACGTAGTGTATTCTAAACCCACTCCTGCTTAAAGCCTGGCACTCAGGATGGCAGTAACCAATAAATAGAATAAATAAACCTCAAAGCTTGATTGATTTTTGACTTTCCTTTGTCATCTAGCTGGCCACCCAACTCAGCTGCCGCCTCCACCATCAAAGGTCCACAACAAGGCAACCAGGCAGCCCAGCCTGAAGGACCTTGAGCTGTCACCACAGCATCAGGTGCTTGGTTTGTGTAAAATAGTGGCGTGCATGTGTGGGCGTGCGAGTGTGTGAGAGAGTGGGAGAGAAAGGTTGCAACGTAATGCTTAGCACTAGTGGACGCCAGTTAAATGCACCATGCCAAGCTCGCAACTTTGTGCACACCAGCAATCCAGGCTTCCTATAGTAGTTGAACACTGTCTGACTGCACCTGCTATTGGTCATTACTGGACTTTTTTTTTTTGCTAATTGTGAAGCTGGGTTTTCTGCGAGGCAATTTCAATTTCAGTTTTTCCTTTTTTCTGCGAGCGCGAAGTTTTACACATGCCAAACATTTCTACGCCTAAAAGAAGTTATAATCTAGTGACTCCAGGGGTACAGATGTTTTAGAAAAATTCTAGAAATAAAAAAAAATTAAGAACTCTTAATGAAGATGCAGTCACTGACCAAGTCGAGGTGAAACACGGATGTTTCGGCGCCTACATGGTTTTTTTGTTCACCATCTACTGGTACTTGGTCAGTCAGCAGTGACCAAGGAACCTGTACGAGCTCCAAAACGCCTTTTTTTCACCTTGCCTTGGTGAGTGACTGCAACTTCATCATCATGTTACCTGACCAGACAAACTTTCGTAGAACCCTTGACTACATATTGTAAGGATTCAAAAACTCTTGTATTAAGTATACAACTGGAGCGAATAACTCTGCAATAAGAAACAATATCAGAATTCTGTAAACTGCACCTAATAAACATCTAAAGCAGACAAAATTGTAGTATTATACACTACTCTAAAGTATAGCTTGAACCACTTATAATGTAACTGCTTATAGTGCAGAACCAGTTATAATGCGGCCTTTTGTGACTCCCGTTTAGCCTCCCATAAAATTCCATGTATACGCACACCGCTTACAGCGCAGTCGTGGAGAAGTCCTTGCTCGGCTGCTTATCAGTGGTGCACCCTCCGCACTGAATGCACGCGCATTGTCGCTTTTTGGCAGCTTTGGCTCTTCAGTTTGTGTGCGCCCGCCACTATGCACATCGTCATGAAGTGCAGATATCTGCTGTCAGTTTAAGCGGTGTTCTGTAAATTTAGTTCAGACCGTTTAGGCTTTGTCCACATGTAAGCTTCCGCCGTTCTTACCAGTGTGCGCACATAGAAACTTGGTAGTCCTTCACAGTTATTGCCGCTTAAAAAGTGGAGAAACCACTTCGACAATGAAATTAAGGGCACAGATGGCGCGGGCAACTCTTGAATGGCAGCAACTTGGTTCGCAGTCACCATGTTTTCGACACCGCAGATTGCAGCTCAGTCCGAGAAATCTAACGAGACACTGTATGGCGTCCGAAATTTCAGTCTCCATTCTACATTAGTGCTGTGGAGTTGGTAACAGCGCCACGAGGGAATACGTAATAAACGTAATAAAGGAGCAGTCTAAAAATTTTAGTCAACGACTGCCTTTCCTCTATGTAGTTTTTCTTTTTTCTGTGATACTTTGTCTGCTTCATGCGAAGACCATGAGTCCTCGGACATTAACCTTTCAACGTTTGTAAATGGATGCACACATCCCGGTCACATGCTTCTCAATTCTCAGATAAGTGCCACCGATTGGTCTGCATGTTTTGCACGTGTGCAGCCATTGAGAAATGTTGCTTTGGTTATTGTGCAGTATCATTTATAGTGCAGATATTCGCGACTCTGGCTACTTACGCTATAAGCGGTCTGTGCTGTATGCCACCTATTTCTGGGTACTAGTACTTTTGTAAAAGCCTTGTAAACATCGTAAAAATTTCACGTAAGCTGTAAATTCATATTTAAAATTAGTCTGTTTTTGGTGCAGAGTTACGGATTTGTAAACTTCGTGCTTAATTTTCTTTTTAACTTAATGAATTAGTAGGAATTTTTGCAAACATTTTAGGCTTGAAGTTAAAATTCTTATTTCTAGAGCCACCAGAATTTAAGCTTTCTCTCTCAAGTGCAATAATTTTTTTTTTTTCAAACTGGTCCAGCGGTTGTCTCATAAAATCATTTCTGTGTATTGCTATTATTCAAATAGGGAAATGCGAGTTGGCTCTGAGCTAAAGCTTCCTCTAAAGGGAATGAAGGTCCAGAAGTCCATGAAGGACTTCTGGAATGGAACCTAAAGTAATCACTGTAAATAAAGGACCTGCCTTCACTTTGGCGCTTTGATTTTGGTTGGTTATGGACTATATACAAATTTTGAATTATTCAATTATATTTTGGTCGTGAGAAATTATTAACAGGTTTTTACTGTTCATTAATTCTGTTTAGCTGTGCACTGCCTGTTAGTGTAAGTGCATAACAAAGCTTCCTCTGTGGTGCAGCCGTATGGCCCAGCTGTGGCCGGCTACCCCCAGGTGCCCCCTAGGGAATCACGGGACTCTTCCCCTGAAGTACACGCAGGCTCCGACAAGACGTGGACCAAATTTAACCAGACAGGTGCGGTCTTATTTCTGCCCTTGATCTTCAAAAGTTCTTGGTGGCACCTAGTGCAATGACTGAATATAGTGGGATCGCAAAGCAAATAACTGTGGCATGGACTGCTAGAATTTTCAGTGCACCCTTAGGAGCAAAAGTAGAGACCACAAAACATTTTGTCTGTCTTATGGCACAGCTGTGCAAAATTAAATTCTTTCAGTGCATTGCGATAGTCAAGCATGCAGACATGGGCTACTCAATTTCTGGCTGCATGTCTGAAAAAAAAATTTTTCTTCCCGCATCTGGGGTCTCGAGACATGCTCTTTATTATTAGCTAAATCCCTTGTATGGAGAGAAGGCTAAGCACGATATGTAGGGCTGTGGGAGTACTTGCATTCTATTTGAAAACGAAGTATTCAATATTTGTCATTCAATATGATGTGAACATGCAAAGCAAATTGAATACCGTATATACTCACGTAATGAGTGCACTTTTTTTTTAATATCGAAGAAAAGTTGGGGGGTGCGTTTATTATGCGGGGTAAATTTTATGGTAACGTTTCCGACACAGCAAAAATTGAAAACTAAGGCGTAATTTTTTCAAAAATGCATTAGATAACTTCTCTTCGCAGTAAAAATAGACGTAGGCTATTTGCAAACCGTAACAGCATTTTTATTGCACTTTACGACGCATCACGACGCATCGAAACCACCAGACCTGTCATCCAGGTCGCTGGCCGCTTTATCCACATTGTGGTTCCTCAACAGTTCGTCCTCGCAACCGCTTCCGGCCGTCTGCCGTTAACTCAAGCATAAGTTGAAGCGCTGCTTTTCGGCAACTGTTTTGACAAGCACGCGGTGTGCGTCTCTTTGCTCGACCGTCCTGCTCATCAGCATGTCAAAGTTTATTGGTATCTGATCAGTTACCGTTTTGTGAGCAGATGAACTTTCTGTCCTACAGCAAGCGTATAACTCGACTTTGGGCCCATCGCACACAGTGAAACCAACGATGGGCAGAAAAAAGCGAGCAACCGACTACGCTGACCATGTGCCGGCTGCCCCTCCTTCACTTGGACTCTCGCAAGCACCGCAGCCTGCCGTGCATCGCACGCGTGCTCTCTCTTCAGAGTAGAATCCGTAAACTGCGTTAAGTACTGTTGCGGAGAGCCAGTTGCCGCTTTTCTTTCTCTCTCGAGCTTGCGCGGTGCCTTTGCGCCGGCACTGGCAGCAAGCATGCGGTAAGAGCAGGCTGAACGTTATCGCGGTCTCTGCTTCTGTCAGGTCCCAAGCGACCGTGATAATGTGCAGCCTGTTCTTACCGCACGTTTCCCGCCAGTGTTCTCTCGTCATGGCTTTGCCATGGACAGGCATCGAGATTATGCGCGCTTGCTTTAAACACATGTGCGAGAGTAAAAGATCTTAGTCTCTCCAAAAAACTGTAGCGCGGCCGTGATCATGGGACTGCACAGTAGCAAAGTTGGAGGTGCGTTCATTACATGGGTGGGTTCATTACACGAGTAAATATGGTATGGGGCTGGCCGTGCAGGAGCAGACGCGATTCTTTCCAACCCGCCGTGGTTGCTCAGTGGCTGTGGTGTTGGGCTGCTGAGCACGAGGTCGCGGGATCGAATCCCGGCCACAGCGGCCGCATTTTAATGGGGGCGAAATGCGAAAACACCTGTGTACTTAGATTTAGGTGCATGTTAAAGAACCCCAGGTAGTCCAAATTTCCGGAGTCCCCCACTACGGCGTGCCTCATCATCAGATCGTGGTTTTGGCACGATCTGATTATGATTATTTATATAACCTGTGTGCCTAGATTTAGGCTACTTAACACGCTCCTATCATGGCGGAATTTAATGCATAAGGTCAGCTCAGCTACCGGTCAACTGAACTCTGCGAGAAAGCCAACCTCTCAGTGGCAAGGGGCACGGGTCTGCAAACAACGAAGACTTAGCTTAGTGCAACAGAAAGGAATAAGAGTGATTGTGCAAAAGGACTCCAACTGCAATAAGTGTGGTTCTCTATTAAATACAGTGGAATCTCGATGATACGAATCTCACGGGGTTAGGAAAAATATTCATATTAGCCGAAATTCGTATCATCGAAACGCAGTTACAACTAGCCAAATTAAGGGGGGACGCGGGGATCAGATCGCGACAATCGCGAGAAAAATCTATTTTTAAAAACCACTGGTTTCGGTATCTGCAACGCCTAATCTACGCTTTATCAAAATGGTTTAGCTGTAAACGCACTAAAAGTGCCCAAAAAAGATTAATTCGTCAGTGCGCAAGGTGAGAAAACAGCTTTAAATCGCGCAAAATCACCGCAGTTCACGGAGACATATCTCGTATTTCCCGCCACCGAGCGCCGCCATCTTGGTATCATTAGAAAGCTCAATGTTTCGCCGTTCCGCTACAATTCTAGCCACTTCTCAATTCGTCCATAGTCGCCATATTTTGACAAACGCACAAACACAAAAGAAGCGCGGGTCTGCGATAGGTATAGTCATCCTTCCTCCATTGGTATAGTCACACGGGCCCTCCGATAAAAGCGGGCTTCCGATTGGCAGCCGTGCTGAAAGTCGTCTCTCCATTGGTTGCTCCTGTGACAGGGGCAAGATGGCAACCGCAATTGTCTGCTTCGTAAACCACGCCGGCGTCTTCACTTGGCACGCAGAATTCGGATTACTGAGAGCTCCCAGGTTAGTGATGGATCGTCGCTCGTTGGAGAAGAAATTTTGGACGAAGCACGCTTTCGGAATACTGAAGCGCAAGCCTCCTACAGCAAGAAAAATACGGCGATTAGCGGGAGAAGCGGAGGAGCACCTGACTGAACGTGCCTTGCTATCTTGCACCATGTGACTGGCAGCGAAACAGACAATCGCCCTGTGCCATCGGCAACGATAACGAAGTCGACGTAAGACGCGCCAACGGAGGCTTCCGCGCTTCGGCGTACGGCCGCGCGAATCAGCCGAGATCGTATCTTGGTATAGACATAGCTCGCTGCGACTAGACAAAATGGTGCAAACACAAAGAACGCGGCCCGAAGCACAGCAGGAGTGTCCGGCTGATGGCACGCGTAAAAGGAGGAAAAGCACGAAAGCAACAAAACTGCTACCGCTTCAAACTCTTCGCACCCAATCGTGGCCTCCGCGCTGTCCAGCGCCGCGTCCGCGCCTCCGCACCAAAAGAGAATGGGAGAAAGCGCGTGACTGCACGCTGTTCTCTTTCACGGCCGTCGGTGGGGCGGCGTTTATTCGTATCAACCGACGCGGGTCGAAAATCGATTTGTAACAACCGTTCTCTAGCACGTTGCAAAGTAATGGGGCTCGGCCGGGACCACAGAAAAAATCGTATCATCCGGAAATTCGTATTAGCTGTGATGTACACATTTGTGGACTCTACTTATTTTTGCCATTTCTGTGCAGTTGTGGCAAGGAATAGACCACAAAAATTAAGTTTAGGTTAAATTGAACGTTCTGCTTACCTCAAGTACTTTCATTTTACTTCTGAGGGAAATCTATCGCTACCGAAGGTAGCTTTGGAGAAGGCACTACAGTGTTTGATGGGAGTTGCGACGTGGGACTTTTGTGTAGCAATTGCGAAATATATTTTTTTCACTCTAGTAGTGCTTGCAACCAATAGTAAACTTGTGCAAGTAATTTGCGCTAGTGATTAAATTCCTTTTTTTTATGATGAAACATATTACTGAGTACGCAATAATTAGATACTTAATTACTCTGTAATTATTGTGAGTCATCATAAAATGAAGAAAGTCATTCTATCACCTCGACTTGCTCTTAATGGAGTCTGCAGCACTTTGGCTTAAAATTATGTAAATGTCATACATTCGTCGACTGTCAATCATAATTCGTGACTGAAGGGCAAATAGGTGCAATGGTCCAATTCACGACAGTAATGTCCATCCCTGCAACTTCACTCTGCAAATGCGTCGTCTGCCTGCCCTGCGCTCATCTGGCCCTTCGGTGCAGAGCAGCACACTCCTGTTATGGTACCATAGAGCAATGGGCAATCTCTGTGGGCTACTCGCTGCCGCTGCGCAGTGGCTATGGTTTTGTACGCAAGGTCGCCTGTTCAAATCCCTGTGGCCTTTCAATGGAGGTAAAATGTGCAAACGCTCGCGTACCTAGATTTATGCGCTCTCAAGCAGGGCCCCTGCGAGTCTTGGTACAGATCACATGGGCAATGGGCAATTCCTGATGGGCATTGCCACGATGCCTGCACGCATCACACTATGCTAATAGTTGCTGCAGTTGAATGCCTGCACGCATCACACTATGCTAATAGTTGCTGCAGTTGAACCCTGCAATAACAAAATCGGTGGGGAAAGCGAAACATTTGCTTTCGCGGGAATTTTGTTATTGCGGAATGGGAGACTGCACAGGCAGTAAACGAAATATTAAACTTTATTGCCAAATTTCATTAGCTTGCTTTGGTGTAACTTGCTTGAGGCTATGGAACTGCTTTGCCGACATCGCAAAGTGTGGCCCCGTGCATGGCCGATAACTTTCGGGGATGCAGTCGCTTTTTCAAGACTTTGCGTAGCTGAGCGTCGGATGTGTCGGCGTCTGAATTTGCCTTATGGGGCTGTATTGTCATTCGATCGCTTTCATGGATACAATCACTTTTGCAGGATTTCGCATAACTCAACACTGGACATATCAACATCTGCGGGCAACAGCGTTGATACGATAACTTTTGCAGGATTTTGCCTAAGTTGGCACCGGACACGTTGGCATCTATGAATGACAAAATTGTTGCGATCATTCTTGCAACATTTCGCATAACTCACTGGACGCATCTGCTGGTGACAGGGCTGATAGGATCACCTTCTCGAAATTACGGACAGCTCAGCCTTCTACATGCAACAGTGTTTGTCCAGTGCACGCTGTTGCCTATAGGTCCCAATGCATCCTGCGTCAAGTTACGTAAAATTTTGCAGAAGTGATAGAACCTGCGACCTTGCATACAACAGAACAACACCATAGCCACTGTGCAGCAGCAGAAACACGCGCCAATCTGCCCTCTTTTCGTAGCGTGCACATCTCCTCCTCGTGCACGTCCATAGGCGGGCCAGGCGCTGTATCTTGGAGCTAATCTTTCCGCGGCAAGTGTGAAGGCCGAGCCGAGACGGTTGGTGCTTTGATGCCATGGGGTTCCCGTGGCATCTAGTGTTGGCAGTCGCATAATCTCAAATTTCTGAGACACGGTGCCAACCTGTTCACTTGCGTTGTCACAGCAAGTTTGTGGTTATCGAGTGAGATCTGTTCATGTTTGCCTGAGGGTACGTAACACTGATAAAGCTATGAACCTTACTTCATGTAGTTCTCTCTTGCTATCGCCATCAACGCCTTTCTGGTGAAACTGCAACTTTTTTCTTGCTCAGGACGAATATGAGTATCTTTTTACACTTTTGTTTTTCAATTGTGGGCGCCGGCTGTGGGCACTAAGCGTGGTCAGCCATGGTGTCCAAGATTTACGCGATGCAACACATTGAAATCTGATGCGGTAAGCCATGTTGATGCGTTGCTCTCGGTGTAATCTGTACTGCATGCGCTGATGCTTATAACCGTGCTATTATGACTCGACCTTGCGATTTGCTTATACGAAGTGCTTACTAACAAAATACTATCCACCAGGAATGCTCTGGGAATTCGTGAAGTTGATTTTACTGCTGAAACTTTAAAACCTCGAATTAACGAAATTCATGATATTAACTTAAGTTTTTCGCTGCAAGTACAACTTCGTTGTCGAGGTTTGACAGTCGACTGCATACGCCCCAGTTGGGTTTATAGACATTCTCCTTTTTTTTTTCCAGTGGTAAGTGTCCTTGTTCACTTTCACACACTGTGTTATTCATGATTACATTTGAACCTGCGAAATGTCATCCTTTTGCATGTGAGAAGTGTGTGGTACAGTTTTAGGCTACAGTTTTAAAAGCATGTATCAGCACTCCTCTAAACGGTCCTGTCTGTATGGTGCAGGTGATGGGCAGCTAAACTGGAGCCACTTTGAGGAGCACCGGCAGCTACTGGGCAATGAGGAGGACAGCAGTGACCGGCATTCAAGCGACGATGACCACGACGTCTGGAGCATCGCGGACGACCAGCGCGACTACTACACCAACCAGTTTCAGCTCATGCAACCAGACCTGCGGGGGAAGATCACTGGTCAGTGCTTGAACTGGGGAAGCTAATTTTGTCAGTGATTTCAGCAAGAGTTCTTTGCGCATTTTTGCGCTTGGCAACTTGTCACTTGCTGCGCTGCCATTCGGGAAATGTTGAGGCGCTGTCAACAGCCAAGTTCTCCATTCTGTACCAGATGTGTATTGCACCACTTGAAATGCAAACTACAGACCACTTACGGCATTGACTCGAATGCAACGTGACCACGATTGTAACGTGAGATGAACAGAAAGATAAATGGTACCTTTATTCAAGAAATCAGTTCGGAAACGAATTCTCCTCACTTATCATCGTCGTCCAAGAAGGAGACTGAGTTTTTCTTGGGTAGTGTTCTCGGCGATCACTTTCGAAGATCGTTTCACTTTCGCGAAATTTGACATGACTCAGCACGAAAAGCATCCCTGACAAGTGTTTCTGCCGCAGTGCCAAGCTCGTTATCAGTGGTAAAAGCGCTGTTGGCCGTATACTTCGAGGGGTTTATGCTGAAACGAGCCAAGCCTTGCGAAAGCGAAACCATTTCCGAAAGTGATCGCCCAAGAATCAAGTCATCCGTGCCATTGAGCTCATTTGAGATTACGTCCTTCTTAAAAGACCGCACAACCATTTCATTCAGGGATAGTACCAGGCTACTACGAGGGCCTTCAGGCAGGCCTTGCGTTTAAAAAGGGCCTCCCATTGGTTCCACCATCCGCAAATCGCTGACTCATTTGACGTCGAGCCACCGAGCCACGGTGGAGTTTCCCAGCTCCTCGGCCATCAAAATTACTCGTCTCTTGAAACTGGCCGTCATACCGAACGCGCTGCATCGCCATAACGTTGCGAAAGAACGTAGTGGAAGTGCTAGAGGCCGCAGGGTACTGCAGCACCATAACTATAGCACCAGTCCCAAGCACATTGCCAACAAAAAAAGTTTTGACTTCAGTTGACTTGTCTATGGATTGAATCGATGTGTAAAGGTACAGGTTGCCTACGTAACTGCTAGAAACCACGGAATTTAGAATATTTGTCTTAAAATCGTAAATTTTAGTTATTCGAATGTAGCATAAGGATCCAGTTCAAGCAACGAAAATCGTGAAAAAGAACTTGCGTTACAATCGAGTAAATACGGTAATTTTTGCACAGCCTGACTAACTGAAAATGGACAGGAGCATTTTCAAGCAACTCGGTGTGTCATGAGCAATGTTTGACATATCATGGGTTGATCGTGAATCCTCACGCCCACTTGCTAGGCTGTGCAAGAAAAATGTTTCTACTGATTGCATTACGGTTTGTGGTAATTTTACGATTTCTGCTCTATGCATGTATTGGAAACTATCGGTGTTATAGATTTTCTTCATTCTTAATCAGTTTCAAGAAATTCAGGCACAGTTAGATAAATGCTGAAGCTCAGTGCACGTCATAGCATTAGGGAAGTCCAGAGATATTGCCTTGCTGGGCCTTGCCCACTTCAATTGCAAATGCATCAAAAGTTTATGTATGCTTGCTGAAAGATGTAATAATTTTTTATTAGATTCGGTTATATTACCAGTCTCTTGAAGTGTGTTATGGCTTCTGAACGTTTTCAGGTGCAGTTGCCAAGGAGTTTTTCGAGAAGTCAAAGCTTCCTGTTCACGAGCTATCGAAAATATGGTAAGTGAATTTCTTGGTGTTGTTGAACACATTTGCATCTGATGTACTGTCAGGAAATCTCTTGGCTAATTTTCGGTGAAATGAGAGAGGTGCCTCAGCAAGCAAAAAAAAAAAAAATCGACAGGCACACGTCGTGTGCGTGCTCAAGATAATTCTTAAATTTAAGATTGTATATGTAGTACTATATTGCAAGAATATTGCAACATTGTTTGATTTAATGGTTGGATACATGAAAACCTGCTTATTCAAGTGTTAGCACAAGCAACTTGAGAATGTTTTTTACCACTACTGTGGCACCACGCGCACACACACACACCTACAACATCAAATTAGAAGCACATGCATGCAGCCAAACTACCGTATTTACACGATTGTAGGTCGACCCATTTTTTCAAATTTGACAATCCAATGTTGGGCGGTCGACTTAGAATCGAAACCGAACTGTGTGCCGCTAGTAGCGGCAAGAGAAACGAGAAATCAGGGGCGCTACGGCGTGGTTACAACTTTGCACCTACATTTCCATGGTTACAGTAGAAACGTAGCGTATTAATTTACCGTATTGCATACATTTTGATTGCGCGCACCACGAGCGCACGGCTCTTGTGGGAGCATCGATCATGGAAGAGCTGCCGTTTGGGGGGTATTGGTAGTTGGCGGAAGAGCCGCCGTTAGGGGGGTATGGTAGTTGGCGGAAGAGCCGTTGTTTGGGGGGTATTAGTAGTTGACGGAAGAGCTTTTCTTTGAGATACGATTGCTTTTGACAGCCGCGCGGCGCGCATCTGTCACTTCTGCTGTTGTGCTGAATTGTCGCGCCTGTCATGAGTGCCAAGAACTTTCGGCGCTCGTTCACAGCAGCGTTCAAACGTGCTGCTATCCTCCATGCCAACTAACAACCGCGCAGTGGGACGCAAGTTTGGAGTCAGTGAACATGTGGTGCGGCAGTGGCGGCTTCAGCGCGAGGAAATTTGGCCTCCCTGGCTACTGTGTGCGGGTGGGTCCTCTCTGTGTGGGCGGCTGTACCGCGCGATGTCGTGCTGCGGTCGTTCGCGAAGTGTGGACGAGCACTTGATGACGACGTGCTGTGGGACCGCAGCAGTTATGACGGCAGCAGTGCCAGTGAGGTCGACTCTAGTGACGATGAGTAGTCTTAGCAACCCCATCAATCAATTTCCCTTCGAGCACTTGATGACGACGTGCTGTGGGACCACAGCAGTTATGACGGCAGCAGTGCCAGTGAGGTCGACTCTAGTGACGATGAGTAGTCTTATCAACCCCATTAATCAATATATCTTGTGTGAATGCACTCGCGTGGTTTTTCTTCCCCCCCCCCCCCCTTTTTTTTTTTTGAGACATGCAATTTTGGGGGGGTCGACCTACATTTGAGTCGACTTACAATCGTGTAAATACGGTATTCACATTGACCAGTAGAATGTGCAGTAGTGCCTCAGTCACCTGCTCTTCAAGTCTGTATGAAGCAAATGCCAAGTTGCACACCTGCAAGACATGACAGTCTCCATATCGTAATTGTTAGCCCCTGCGTAGAATTGTGGGGATTGTGCATCACTGAGAAACCGCGTCTGTGCGCAGGCAACTGTCAGACGTAGACAAGGACGGTGCTCTGAGCATCGAGGAGTTCTGCACTGCGATGCACCTGGTGGTGCTGCGGAGGAACAGCATAGAGCTTCCGGACGCCCTGCCACCTTGTCTGGTCCCCAAGATGCCTCCCAAGGGCGTGGATGGTAAGGCCCTGGCCCAACTTTTTGCTTTCATAATGCAGTTGCATCTCGTTATATAGGTCGCATTTGACATGAAAATGCCTTTGTTATATCTGATATCTGTTATAAGCTGACACGCTGATGTCAGCGGAAAAAAAAACAATTACAGTAAAATCCCGGTGATACGAATCTCGCGGGGTCGCGTGAAATATTCGTATCACCCGAAATTCATATCATCAAAACATACACAATATAAAAAAAAATGAATTTATTTTTACCAGAAAAGATTTCTAATAGTGGAACCCCATTAATACCTTCCTCGCTGCTGCGTTTTCCCTGCTGCTACGTCGCGTTTTCGCGGTCCCGACCTAAATCCCATTGACTTCCATGTATAGACGGATCTCGATAATTCACTCGAAGGGGCCCAAAATTTGTTCGAATTAAAAGGACTTATTTTTGAAATATTTGTGCACCATAGCACGACGTTCGAACGGCGCGATTCGTGAAATATCGCGGCGCGCAAGTACATATTGAGCGAGGGCCACGAAACTGCCCACGTCGGCCAACGCTCGCTTCACGATAATGGCGGAAACCGAAACTTCAGGAAGCGGGCGGCGCAGGTACATGGCGAGAGAGAGAGATTGTGGTTGTGAAGAGGAAGGGGCGACGGGCGCATGCGGGGACCCTCGCAGGTGAGGGAGGAGGGCGGCAGGGAAGTGGATTTGGCCTCGGCAACTCTGTGTCATTGGTGGCTCCCCTCGCCCTCATAAGTGCGCGCACGGTGGCTCTCCTAACACCCTCGTAGCCCCCTCACCTTCGACTGTCTCCGTGCACGCCTCCGCTTCCACTGTACCGCCGCTCCCGCCGGCCCGGCGCCAGCTTAGCCCGCTCCCTGAAGTTTTGTTTTCTGCCGTTGAAGCGAGCGTTGGCCGGACTGGGCCTCCGCGTTGCTTCCCTCTGCCATAGTCCCTCAATTCTTTGCAGCGTTGGCTGAGACGTCGGCACGTACACGCATGTTCCGGCGCCACGCAGAAACAGCGACCTTATCGTGACGCCGCGTCTTTTTTTTTTTTTTTCCGCGCGGCGTTAATGGGTCTCGCCTAAGCTCTATGGCGATGTCAGAGCAGTGCCGGTTGGAGGCGCCGCCACGTGATTTGGCGCGCTGCTGAGAGCATTGTCGGTGCGCGGTATGTTCGAATTAACCATCGCAAATGCTTTCGCGTTCGAATTACCGGGCATTCCTCATGATACTTCGCCAATCTATAATGTTCCTACATGTTACGTTGCGTTTGAATGTGGCGGTCACGTAAATTTAGTCGTCCACTTTCATTTTAGTTTTCTTCATTATTTTCTACATTCCAATTTCATTCACACCAAAGTTCCCCGATGCTTTCCTTGGCTTCATTGTCTGTTGGCTTTATGTGGTCATGATTAACAAAATCGAGCCCCTCGGTTCCCCCTTCTTCTCTTGTTTATTCATTGCGAGGATCTCGAATCTGGCAGCCTTGATGTCATTAAATAGCATGTGAGGGTTTATTAGCCACGCGCCTGCACTCCCAAGATCATGTGTTACGTGATGCCATCGGGCTAAAAAGGATGTTCCACATCCACCAACCATGATTCTGAGTGGTGCTGGCTAACACTCCTAGGGCTAGATCTAGTTAACATAAATACCCAAGTTAGTGGACGAATTGATGGCCGTCGCCGTAGCACAATTGGTAGTGCAGCGCACGCGCATGTGGAGGTTGGTGGTTCGGCTCCTGCCGGCGACAAGTTATCTTGTCGTCCACTTTCATTTCAATTTTCTTCATTATTTTCTACATTCCAATTTCATTCACACCTAATTTCCTTGGCTTCATTGTCTGTTGGCTTTATGTGGTCATGATCTCGTTAATAAAGCATTTATGTGTGAAAAGTGCATTCATTCTGCCTTTTGTTTATGTATTACATAAAATATTGAGTGCAGTAGTTACCTCAGAAAAAAAAAAATCTGGCGTAACCTACAAAAATCGCCGATTTTCCCCATGGTAAGGAAAGAGTTAATGTGCATCTAAATCTAAGTTTGCCCTCCCCCCATGTATGGGAACTGCGAGCGAAAAGTGGCATGGCTGTCGCTCGTTTCGTGCATGTGTCTGTTCTACCCAATCTCTGCCTCCTTTCCCTACCTCCTACCATTATATCTACCTCCCCTCTGGACTGTTGCACGTTCGTAGAAAGGTAATCGCTGCAGTTTCCGCAATGCTTTTGCATGGGGTCACAGACAATTCCAGCTGTCAAGAAGGTATTGTGGCAACGCCATAGAAAGGTCCAAACAAATTTCTCGCGTCTCCTTTCCTCTCTGAAAATGCTCTTGCCTAGTGTATGTATGCTCTGAACCACCTCCTGATGCAGCGTGCAAGACGTCTACAGTAGCAGCAGCAGTGGAAAAGTCAAAGAAAGAGGCGAAGAAAGCTTTGCCTTAATAATGTGTGACCAATGTGGGAATTGCACCTCTGCCTATGAGCACAGCAGCCAGGTGCTCTAAGCCACGATCACGTGTATGTTTCTCTCGCTCCAAAGGCAGCGGGCTCTTTTAAACACTTGGTGTGTGTGCACTGTCACTTTTTTTTTCCCCTTGTGACAGCTCGCACTTTCAGGCATCGCATTAGACTGCACTATCTCCGTGACAGGCCCACTTCGCCCAGTACTTTCCTTGTAGCAGCTTACGCTCCATAGAAACTGTGTGACATTGTACAGACTTCATGATCACCCAAGTTAATAAAGTTTCAACATTTCTTTGCTGAAATACGTTATGTACATATGATTGTATAACACATAGTCGCCGATGACGTCGCAATCCATGTTCTCTCGCTTACGCTCGTCCACTACCGATGTAGAACCCAGCAGTTGCTATGTCGTAGGCTCGCGTCGAACGGCCAGCGTAAGAATCGTGCCATTGCCATCATAGAGTCATCTAGAATGTGGCCGTCGTCATATTGCTATCGTCACACAAACTACTGCTAAATTTACAGGGACATGTCGGTCCGCCTGGTATTGTTACGCGGAACCCCAAACAATGCTGGATAGGCTGGTACACGTGCAAAATGCTTCGTATAACATAGGTTCCCACAGTGCATGGGATCTGCGCAATTTTTCACATTTTTTTTTACCTTTGAAGTTCTTTGTAGCCTGACTGCGTTCGTGTGTCTGTCACATGCCTTGTGACTATACCTTCTAGAACTGATACTGCACGAAACAGTGTTGGCATGAGTAATAATGTACTAGCTATCGCTGTCACTTCTTTGAACATTGGGGAAAGTACTCACTTTTTTCTTATTGCACATTGTAGCTGTGGATTCAACTGCCTACCAGGTGCCACCGCATCCTGTCACCCAGCCAGTGCACATAGCCAGCCCCAAAGGCCACACACCGCCCCCTTCGAAAGAACCTCTCTCGCCACAGAACAAAGAAGTGAGCCTGGCTTTTGTCATCGTCTCATCAACAGCATGTAACGAGACGAAAACACAGTTTTGTCTTCTGTGATTGCCATGAATCATGCCGTGTACGAAAGAAGTCCGGAAACGACTGTATTGACAGCTTTGAAGAATTATTTGACATACACATGGCGAGTACCAGACGTAAGGCACAGTAGCATGAATAGATTGCTAGTCAACCTCCTGAAGCATTGAATGAGCATGTTTACCAAGGCCACGTAGGTGAAAACCTGGATCGTGAGAATGCAATCTCCAGACAAACAAGAATGGATTGCCAGGCAGGCACTCTCGTGGCAGGCACTCTCAAGTTAACAGTGGCAGGTTACTGTTATCCTTGAAAAGAATTGTGTGCAATAAGTGCATTGGGCCAGCACTTACATAAACTTCTGACTATAGCAGAGGGTGTAGAAGCAGCTATGGACTGTGCAACGTGCGATGAAATGAAAAACAGTAGGTGTAAAGGTAAAGGCCAACTGCAACTAAATTTTAGACCATGCAAAAAGCCTCGTTTAAGATAATGTAGATATAGAGGAGCCTCCATACAAAATTTGATGTTTGAAATATGAGTGCCACGAAAAGCGAGCAAAAGCAGCTGTTTTTGATATATTAAGAAACCCCACGATTACCGCTCACTGGAAGTGACTCATGACCTAATGCCTAGCTCCTTGTCATGACCTCCGCAATTTCGGAAGCCGCAGTGCTGCTGCATAGCGTAAATACCATGGTGACCACCTCGGGGTGCCAAGATGAGCCCCCTCTCCGTGTGAGATGCTCAGGCTACCGTGTGCTCTGATTGGTTGTCTCTGTAGTTCTCCAGGCAGGGCTACATGAGCCAGCTCTAGTGCTAGGCGCCCGCAGCGCCCGGCATGCCAGGCCTTGCATCGCAGCAACACCACCAGGTGTACGCATCGTCTGCTTAGCAGCTGTGTAAATGCTGCTAACAAAAAAAATTATACAATTGACAGCGCACCAGCTTTACTAAGATTGGTTCATTGGTATATGCTGTTCGTTTATAACAAATTTAGCCAAAGTGAAATTTGGTTGCAGTTGGCCTTCTGGAGAGGCTGTAATAGGGCAGTAGTGGATTAGAGAGCAGACTCTTATTATTGGATGTTCCAGTGGAGATTCGGAAGCGAAGTGATATTGGATGCAAGTTGTGTCCATTAGGGCACATGTCCATTACTGGAACAGCATGGTTTCCTATGAGAAAAAGCACAATTGGGGATGGCGGAGAACGAGGCAGTGTGATGAAATTGGGAAGTTTGTGAGCTGGTGTCATCTGGTGCAGGACAGGGGTAATTGGAAATCGATGGGGAAGAGACCTTCGTTTTGCTGTAGACTTCAAAGAGGGTTGATGGTGATGTTTAGCATGAGAAGAATAACCTGAGTAAGGAAGGCACAGACAGAAAAACATGCCTTGTCTCTTCATGCTACTGTACGTCATCTCTGGTCTGTGCCAACTTAGTGTTTTTCATTTTGCCTAACTGTCATTACCATTGCATTGTGCACTTTCTCTTTGCTTTTGTGATTATTGCAACCACGTTAATAAAAAGCATTAAACCGCTAGTGTACAGCTTGTTTATTAACAGATTATGCTGCTTGTGTGAGTATTAGTTAAATATTACAGCTTTGCGGTCACTAATTGAATGGTTAGTTTAAAAGTGCAAGATGACTTGCAACTTGCATGGTATCCTTGTGTGTAAAACTGAAGCAAAGCAAATGTTTGGAGGTCAAATTGTTGTTGTTTTTTTTTCGAACATTTGTATTGCTAAACTATTGTCCATAGAGTTAATATAACTGACTCTAGGCAAAGCTACCCATAGTGCCCATGCATTGAAATCTATAATCGCAAGGGAGCTGCCATGGTTACGATGCTGGGCGGGCTTGCAGGCGCAGCCGTCGAGAATTCATTTATTTTACAGTACATGTATATAGAAATAATTTTAAAGATTGTCCATATGTACGTGCTACGTGTAAATTTTTCTTTTTTGTATCATATTTTGATTATTTTTAGTGTTACAAAAATGTGAGGTAGAAACATAGTGGTAGCTTTGTGGTTGGCACTTTTTCGCCCAGCTTTTCCTCTAGAATTTACATTTTTTGCCCACGAGAAGGGACAGGACAGGAAGCACTGTGTCCGCTGTTGTTCCTGTCCCTCGTCCCTTTTCGTGCGCAAAAAACGTAAATTCATGGAAAACCAACATGCCCAAACTTACGCTCTTCCTCTAGAGTCAGTATATTAACTGTATGCCATTGTCCCAATGGGTTATCTCTTTTTGAACTGTTTTGCTGTAGTGCCTGTAAGCTTAGCTGCTTAAGATTTTCTGTTGTAATTGTGATATTGTAATGAAGTTAACCTTGCTAAATTTGTTGCCATGCCTTTTTCCTTTGCAAGTCCGAACTATATTAACATTTGTGGTCTTCATGCATTGTCTTAGTACATTATGTCAATCGTTACTACTAATCGTGCATATTATATCTCGGGCTCTTTCGGGGTTGCTAATTTGTAAAAGGAGGTTTAATGACAGCAAAACGGCAAAGCTTCCGAGTTTCTAAGCGTGGAACTTGGGTTTCCAGTTAGCGTAATCGATTGTGGCAACCACGGCTCCCACTTCAGATTGAATTGTTTCGATGGCTGCGCTCCCGCTACCTTTGGTTGCCAATACAGTAGAACCTTGTTATGATCCCGTTACGTACGATTTCTTGGCGCCAACGTTCGCTATTAAGAACACGAAAAATGACCCAATTGAGTTACGCTTATTTTTTACCGGTTAATACGTTCCCAAAAAACACCATCTCTCAGCACCAACATTCAGTGCATCGCTAAATTGCAATCATATGATACGTTTTCCGGCCGCTAGATCCCATGTAAACAAAATATGTGCGTTGTGTGTGCAATCAAGAACAGTATCCGCCTGCCCATGAAAACACGGGCGCGCACTCGGTTTCTTATTCCGGTACCTGCAAATCTCCACCCAGGTCGTCGCACACCGCATTGACAGGCCTTGCAAATGCTTAAAATCCTTTCCACACTTTTATTTTTTACACAAAAAGGCTGCTACGAACCCTTTGATGGGTGTTTTGTTTTCAGTGGCTTTCATGTTGGCTTTCGTAGGGAAGTCTAAACACATTTTTAACACTTTTAATCAGTGCAATGTATCAGCCTAGCTAAACCGAGTGTGTGCCTTTAGCATGCAGTAGTATTTAGTTTTTATTAACTGCATTTAATATGCGTATGTGTGTGTGTGTGTGTGTTGGCTAGCATGGCGACAGTGCTTCTTTTTTCCTCTTCTCCCTCCCTCGGCAGTGGACCAAGTTCAGCGACTCCCCTACTAGCACTGTGTCGTCCCCCAGCATGAAGCCGGTGAATTTCGATTTCTCCACGGCCTCTGTTGAACAGGTTGCAGCTTCTGTGCTTCTTATTGGCATTTAGAAGGGGTCAGGGGGTGCACTGTGCAACACCGCCATCGTTTGGCCTGTGCTTGTATAACATGTGGGCATGCAAATAGTGCGGCACGCATTGCAATATCACGCACGTTTGTCTCTTTTGTCTTCTTTATGAAAGCTGTTGCTGTAAACTTGGCTGCTGGCTTGTGAATGAAAATACACTCATGAGCAAACATTGGCAAAAAGAAAGTTGGAATTTATTCTAGCACTGGAATTGTTTCAATACATGGCATTGGTTGAACATGCACATGTAGGCTGTACCACTTTATTTCAGACAGCAGGCTGAGGCTGCAAAGAGAAAAAATTTTCATGTCACCATTGGTCACCAAACGTTTGCTCGTGACTGTGCATTGAGGACTGATATGGAACAGAACATCTGGGGCCTAATTCACAGGGTTTTAGTTGGCTAATAATGTGCTCATTAATTATTAGGATTGGCTAACGCCTGTTCTTAAGGAGACTGCGGTAGCTTACGAACTGCTTTGTGGATACGGGTGACTACAGTGAAATCTCGTTGGTAAGATTTCTGCATAATACGTTTTTCGGGATAATACGTTTCTTTTTCTTTTCCCAGTCAACAATTTTTGATAATACGATTTTCGGGTGATACATTTTATTTTCCGGCTCCCGTGAAAATCGTATCAAGATTCCACTGTAATTTGCTTTCACGAATGTAAATTGCCCTTGCTATTCCACCAAAATTAATAAAGTGCAAATGTAGATGAGCTCTTTGGGCAGGAGAAATACTTGAGTGTTAGCAGGCAGGATCTGTGGTTATAGTTCTCAGTAATCACCGAGTACGCTTTAGTATGCATTAGCATTCACATTAGCACACCTTATACAGGTGTGCAAGCAACTGTTAGCCTTTTTTAGGTACAGGGTACATAAACTTTCTGTTTTGTATCAGCTGCTGACTTTAAATTGTGCTCTCACTGCCAGATAAAGAAGTGTGAGACAGTTAACCTGTAAGTGATAATATTCAGACTAGAAACTTTAATCTCATGTGGTTTAGATCTTGAAAGCTTGTCAGTTACCATTACTTTGTGTTGTTTAAGCTGTCAATGAATTAAACTCGGCTTCAGATGGTTTGGGCCATCATCGAATGATTGTCAGTGTAATAACAGCTCACCAATTTCTAAAATCGGATCATTCAGATTCACTATCTAGTCCCAGTAAACAGCATTCAGTGCCATCAGATTTAAAGGCTAGTTCGACTGCATACGGGTAATTCAGTAGAGCCCCAGCTTGCAGCAGTTTGAATCATCGCAAGAACTCGCCGCAAAAGTGACACTAGCATTCAACCAAAACAAAGCAGCTTAGTACACATTGCCATAATAATAACGTGAAAATGGAAATATTTGCAGCATGGCCAGGATATGTGTAGAAATGCTTTGCCCTGGTTATTCTGCGTTTTGTGCCAGATGTGTCTGCAGTGGCCACTGTCCATAGTTGCTCTTGTTGCCACCACAGATTCGTCTGCCAGTACACAGTAGCTGTTATGGCAAGGAGAGGTTTCATTTTGATCCAGTGCAAGGCATGCAATGTGACAAAAACATTGCAAGAGCAGTTGAGAATGAAAGGCACTTATGGCCCATGTGCTGGCATCAAACTTGTGTACACCGCTGTGATGCATCGTTAGTTGCCAGACATCTGGTCCACTAGTGACAGAATAACCGGGAGATGTTTGATAGATGCACGTTTCGCACCACTGCTGTTCCTACTGCAACGAAAGTTGCAAGGCCCTCGCTGCCAGGAGCACTTATAATTTGCACGAGGTTATGAAAATTGCAGTTTCTGCGCAAATTTTGTGCTATGTAGAAATGAGGGTAAGGAATTTAATTCTGCAAGATCATGCTGATGCAGTGCTCACTGTTTTCTTGAAATATTGGATAGTTTCTAAATTGTCTTGGTCCTGTGAAACTTTAATAGAAAAAATTTACTATGGTTGGGTTTTACTGGTAAGAGCCTGTTTGTGATGCACTTGCAGTCCGTAAGGTAGCAGCATACGAAGAGGTTATCGTGGCAATGGTAACGCTTTTTAACGCAATGGTAACACATCATATGCCCATAGCTTGCGGTGTTGCACAGTTGTGCGTAATCGAAGGCGAAAGCAGGGATGAAATTAATTATATTTAAAATATGCCACATCTCTGATTGGAGCTGTGCTGTAAGGTTCAGTGATATCCGTGAAGTGTTTTAGTAAAACGAGTTGGAATGTAGACACACTGGGATGTTTGCTCTTAGTGTCGATATGTCGTCATGCTGCGAGTTTTCCTTTGTTTTGCACATGTTTTACATCCGGTATATCTTTTCAAGCGGCTGGTTAGGTGCTTTTCAAGTATGCCAGACATGAAATAGTTCATGTGCTCATATCTTACTTTCTAGTAGAAGGCCCCTGCATGGCATCCACATTCTGCAAATTTGACAAAAATTATTGGAGAATTGGAAATTCTAAATTCATTCTGCAGCTGTAAGCATTTTATGATTCTGAAGATAGAAGAAATGTGGTGAAACTAAATTTCCATTGGTCAAGAACTTATTGCCACCTAAAAGCGGTCACTAATTGACAAATTGTAAAGCATGACACTAGTCGCCTCACATGCTTTCCATCCTCAGTCGTTCTGTTTTAAAATCTGCTATGCAACCACCTGTGCCATCAGGACGTAGGAAAACTGCATCGGCTAAAAGGAATAACTGCCTCGCAATGCAGTTGTGGGCAAGATAGTTTATGAAATTTGACTCCCGATTGTTCCAGGTGACAAACATTCAACCAACAGCCAAATTTGCCAATTTTTGTCTTCGTTCTTTTGGTTTTTGTCTCTTATAGTGCATTGCATCACACTTTTATGCATCGCGCATACTACGGGCCCTCTCCATAATTGTTCAGTTCACTTTGCCATGTGGTACTCTTGCACACTCAATGGTGGCACTTGACTTGGTTCGCAGAACACAAATGCGTGGCAGCCATGCATGCTAGTCGTCGGTTGTCGTCGGTTGGTGCTAGTCGTGGTTGTCGTCATGGCAACCATGTCAGCATTTTTCATCCCATTAAATTTCACTGTCTGCATGCCTGTTGATTTGGCTCTACTGTCATTATGTTGGCATACACATTTGCAGGAAAGCGAACTTAGCACTTTGGGAGAACTTCTTTCTTTTAACAAAAAACAATTCTTTTAACGAAGCAGCTTATCTTGCCTTTTTTTTTTTTTTTTTGCTGATTCTTCTTGGGAAGCCTGCTACATAAATTTGTGGTATATTGGTTCATATGCACAGTGCTTTCTCTATTCAGAGGAGTGTTTGCACTTGCATGCTTGGTGAAGGGAGCCAGTCATTGCAAACTGGGTTAACATTTGTAGGCATTGCTGCAGTATGCATTTGTCTACCGAGGCTGCATTTCTGTAAAGTGACTGAATATATAAAGTGCCTATATGCTTATGCTATGTGGCCATGAAGTCGGTTGTTTTTGTGGAAGAGCATCTCGCATGAAATTTTTTTTCTTTTGCCGCACTTAACTGACAAACCTGATTGAAGCTCGGTTAAAGTCGGGGGCTGTGAATGTAAACAAAATGTAAACAGCGTAAACGAAGTGTATACAAGGTGAAGTTCTTGTGTCTGTTTTCTCAAAAACAAAATTTAAGTCTTGAATTTTACAGAAATATATATCCTTTGCATGCCTGACCGGCATCATACCTATTTTTAATATTATACAATAGTACCTGCAGTGGAGGCAGATGCAACTACTATTGTAAGCAAAATAATTTTAATAACACTTAGCAGACTAAATTATCATTAAGTATTAACAGTAATATTTGCCACAACACTTGTTAATAACCATTGGGCATTTAACCTGCATTTTTTAGCACATGTCCACAACACCCAGCAGGTAAATGACTTGATTTTGAAAATTGCCTTCTAGAGAAAATATAATGTTATGTTATGAATGGGAGCCATAGTAGTCAGTTCTACGTGGTTTAATTTGCCCACTATGCCTTTTTAAGAAAATGAGGAAAGGCAGGCGCTTCGGAAACCTTAGAAAAAAGCGCCATTCCTCGATTGCGTAATGTCATGTACCAGCTCTGTTGATTCAAAAACCCATCTCAGTCGCACTTGCAGCTATCGTGAGTGACCCTGCCCGTTCCCTCTCTGGGTGCTTGTACATGCAGGATCCCAGGATTCTGCACCCGGTTGCTCGTCGTGTGTCACCTGACGGGCATGCCCTCCCCTACAATGAGCAGGACAAGGCAGGCCTGTCTGCGGGTACGTAACCATTGCCTTGTGTGGAGTTTGCTTAACCCCGCAAAACCTAAGCACCATTTCACATGAGAAAAATTTTAAAAACTTCTCACCTCCACTTCTTGCCGTGGAGAGTACAGCTGTACCAAAAAAAAAAAAAATCTTTTTACTTAAATAATTAGGATAATTAGTTTTCTGAACTACCCAATACTGAAAGCTTGCTCTTGCATATTAAAAAAATGCTAGTACTATTAGCTTTGAGTTAACTCTCCCATGCTTAAATCAGAAATGAATTGTAAAAGTAATGAAAGTTGGGCAAGTTGGTAGCTATTCATCTTGAAACTGCAGTGCGCATACAAGAAACGAGGACAATAAGGCAAAGGTAACAGACAGGCACTACTGACTCTCAACTCAGAGTTGCAAGGTGCCAAATTAAGTGTATCAAAAATTATACTTGGGCAATGTATCATTAGGACTGCTGATGTGAAATTTGTTTACTTGTCATTTTCTTGGGCTAAATGGAGGTGGTCCACACCTTCCTAATCCTAGAAAAAATACTGTCAAGTGTCGGAGCACTTTAAGTAATTTATATTTTTACGGACTAGTGGTGGTTTCTATAAACAGTAGGTGGACGTGTCATGACGTCATGATCCACTGGTTCGCTTCGTTCCTACAGTCGCTACGGCTGCTACACACAAGCACGGCCAGGAGAAAGACATACGGCATTTAGGCTTAACAATATTTTTTTCAGGAGGATTGTCATCGCACCTAGCTTTATTGCTACATGACTGTGGACAAATTTTGCTATTTGTCACAATGTCGCAATAATGCCAGTTTTGGAGACCGACTTTAGTATTTAATTAAAATGTAGTATCTCCTAAAAGCTTTCCCAACTTTCACTTGCTAAGTGCCATTGTTTTATGCACAAAAAGCTTGAGGTAGAGTTTCTGCAACTTTGGGAACATTTTGCAACACTCCTTCAGTTTTGAATGCCGTTTTCGTGAAACTAAAGCCACTTGCTGCAGCGGGTTGGTGACTACAGAGTGGACCAAACTTGCAAAGTGTTCAACTATTCCATCGCTGCCACAAAAGTAGTGGTAGTCCTCGGTAGTGGTAGTCCTTAGAAACATTCGTATTCAACGTCGTCTTTCTTTTCATTGCCTACACTGGCTGGCCGCGTTTGACTTCATCTCTTTCTACACCCCGGGTGGCCTCCGGTTTCACCCACTGACATGGCCTGCTAAATTTAGCAGGCAAACATGACAAGGGCGAGTAGCAGGAGCGCGTTAAAACTGGAGCAGACAGATTTTCAGCGCTCTTGTACATAAACGCAATTTTACAATTCAGGTTTGCCATAACGCTGCACTGCACCGTTCCATGCCCCTGCAAGTGTGCTTCTCCTAACTTAGACGTAATCACTTCTCGCGTTGTTGGAAATATTTAATGCTGGCAAATTCGAAATGGCATGGTTCTGGCAGATCCTTTCAAACAAGACATTGACTTAAAGAGCAGGGCATGCCATGGAGGAAAAAGGAGCAGGGTGCTCTCAGTTTTGCTTGCTCTGCATGTGGATGGCTCATGCAAACTACGTCCATTAGTAGTTATAGGCAAGAGCAGATCGCCACTCTGCTTCAAGAGCGCAAAAGGCCTCCCGGCCTGATGCATATTCCACAAGAAAGCATGGATGACCTTTAATCTTTTCACTGAGCAGCGCTGGGCATAGAATTCCAAACTGGAGATGCTGGGCCGCCGGGTTTGTCTTGTAGACAAGGGCTTTCTGCGAACAGCATTTTAGTATTCCGTAAGGGGCCGAAACAAATCCCCGACTCTGACCTCCACTTTGACGGATCTCACAATGTAATTCGATAACTGAATGTTGTTTGCTTTGTATACACGGCTTGAAAGTTGGAATTGTAGTTAAACTTCCATGGTCCTTGCACCAGCAGTTACGCCAAATAGAACTAAGAACACGAACGTGGAAGAAAGACTTCGACGGTAAAGTACAAAGTACCTCGAAACGAGACTATGATCAGAGCTTTGCTGCCGTCGTTTATCCTCTGATCACTCTCCTTTCTCTTAAGTTTTGTGAATAGTAAGCATTATGTTCAAGTTTGCACTCCATTGTGTAAGTCTTGTTAGAGTTCATGTTTTGCGTGGCCTATTTTAAGTGCTAGTGCAAGGCCCTTGGTGTAGCTCTTTAACCACATATGCTGTGTTTCATGCACCAAACAAAGCTGCAAAAACCTCGCAAATATTGCGGCGATAGAGGTCTCGCTCCACGCACTTAGCTGTGCAGTTGATCTTGATCTGCGAGGCTTTTTACCGAATAACTATATTTCATACATTACAACTACAACTTGTGGACGTAAAGCTACATCAAATCAGATATTTTTTTATGCCCCTTTGTGCTTTCAATGTGTGACATGTTTAAGTATGTTTAGTCACTAGTGCGAGCATTGCACTGTGGCTGCTTGTCACAAAAACATGTTACTCCGCTCATTCAGTGACAAGTATAATCAAATTTGCAGCGCTTTTTGTGTAATAATTACATCATATTTTGCTATATAAAAGTGCACTTAATGGTACATCAAATTATGTGACGCACACCTCTCTCTTTCTTTTGTGATGCACTATTTTCTGGTGGCGAATACGAGCAGTGGAAGAATTCTTTATAACTTTGCCTGCTATGTATGAAACATAGTTTAGAAGTTTGCTTTCCCTGCAGATTTTTGTTTTCAGATATTGATAGTGATCTGTTCTAGTGGTCTTTTCTAGTGTATAGCCTAAAAACTTAATGAACAACAGACAGGAGAGCGCTTATGAATGTCTCCTGTGAGTTTTTTTCTGCATTAAACACTAGAAAAGACATCGTACCAACAAAGCTGAAACTCAACGCTTTCTAATGATCGTAATATCAATTGATAGTTATACATAGTCCGTTTTTATTTCCTTTTCATTGCAGATGCATGTGGTGACTGCAGGTCTGGAGCAGCACCAAAGAACATAGTGAAAAGGCTTTCTGGTAAGCTGGGCTGCAATTACCCTCATTTAAGCATGGTTGGGAATATGTTTACTTTAGTGCAGAATTGTTTGTGCCATGTTGCTTTGTTTTGTATGACGGGAATGTGGGCATATGCACGATATAAGCTGCATGCTAAAAATTATATCCCATCAGCCAGGCCTCGTACCTGGATCTGCCACTTTGGGACAAGCACTGTGCTGTGAAGTTAATACCACAGATCATAAAAGTTCCTTGCAAGTTGTTATAGCTAGCTGCAATATTGCAAGCAAGATCTCCAGTGCGGCATGTTACTCCACATTACGAATCTCGGAGGCCTATTTTGCACTTGTGAGCTGTGTTGCACTCGCTGTGTTTCGCCACGGTGTTGCATATTTTAGGGCCACGCAAAAATACTAGTCTCTCCTCACCATTACCGCATTGAGTTTAGAGATGACCTTTAGAAGTTGACTGATTGGGAGCAAGCCAAGAAATGATGAAAATAATGCAAGGGCAGGCTATTTGCTGTCTAAGTTGTGTGCTTTGCTAAGAGTTCGTGCAGATCTGGGGGAGTGTTCTTTTTCTGCCAAAGGCACTTCAACATACCTTATTTATTTGATTATACGGCTTGGGCGCAGTTTGGCGACTCAAGAAAGCAAGAATAAGTATGCACATCGATATAAGGCGAAATGCAATAGCTGACGGATTATTCGGACTCATTGAAGATTGCCCAAAATATTGAATAGGAAATTCAAAAAAAAAAAACAAAAAATTTACCAGAACAAAAAAAAATCATTCTTTAACAAGTGGTCAAGAAAGCTTGTGAATGTGGTGTTTTACGCTTATGTTTACATGCAGTCAGGTGAGCGTGCATGTCAGCTAATGTCATGCCATCAGGGTAAATGGTTAGTATGGACTAGTATGGTTAGAGCTTAAATCTAATTTTCATCTGCTGATCACTTGGAGCACTTTCTGCTTTCCACTAGCAGAATGATTGCAGGTACACAACTGTCATTGTGGCCCGCGTCTTCACAGACATTAAGGCTAATGATTATGAGCAAAGAAAGCTCGTAAAACAAGACAAGAAGCTCTCTTACTGGGTTGTGCAAAATTGAGAGAACATGACAACTTTCTTTAAAAACATTGACTGTCGCTTTCTTTTTGGCTTGTTGTCTACACTCGTGTGGGCATTCCATTTCACATTTCGGACTGGAATTACAGCCAGTCATGCAGTTTGGTGAATTGTTGTACATACAGTGGAATGCTGAATAGTAAACTAGTTGGGACTGAGCAAAGTGTTTGCCGTACATATCGGGAGCTTCACTTTAGGAGCAAGTTGCTCCAAACCCATATTTTAGTCGACAGAATAGCCAGCAATTGGCATCATTGGATTCTTGAAAACTGCAGTGGTGCAAATTTTTAACTTGACTGGCAGTGGCATTTACTAGAGAACTTCTGCATGTTTTGGGGTGGGTGTCTGAAGCTAGCATCAGTACTGCAAATATATAATAAGTTCAGTTAATGATGGCAGTTAAAAGGAAAGTTTGTAGATGACTGCTGCATTTGTTGGGATGCATCACTAGCTAATGTAGAGCTCTGACCCCAGGCTTGTGGTCAGTGTGCGGGATAGTCTATGGCGACTAGGTAACAGCTTCCAAAGCTGCTTGGTGTTGGGCTTGACCATTTACTACTTCAAGTTGCTTGCTTCCGAAAGTGCACGAATTCTGTTGGGAGCAGTGTGTGTTCTGGCTCATTTGTTCAATAATTACAAGCAAAGTTTTGCTATATTTAGAGTTGACTATTTTGCTATAACAGGGTTCAACTGTGGGTTGCTAGCATTGGGCCCAAACCCTTCAAAATGAGTGGAGTTCGACAAGAGGTAACTTGTGACATGTTCTTTTGTGTTAAATTTAGTGGGCCATAATTCTTTTTTTCGTGTTGTTGCTTTCTTGTTTTATCTAACATACCAGCTTTTTTCTTTCTTTTAAATGCCGTCTAAGGACATTCATTAACAGAACATGGCAAGAAAGCCTCTTCACATTTTGAGTGTGCCGTGCAGTCAATGGACTTTTTTTTTGTTTTGTTTTAAAGGCCCTGTTGTGCCTACAGCTCCTCAGCAGACATTGGCTTATGTTGTCACAACTGAAGTCTCTGGAGACAATGCTGCAAAGTAAGTTGACCATCTCTACTCTTGCACTGCTGTGTGCCATACCTTTTTCTCTTCTGCAGTATTCTCAGAAGCTGTTAACTTGATCATCGTAGCAGGTTGACTGTTCGTTACCAGCACCTTAATGAGTGTTGCTCTTTTTCTCCTCTCTCTCTCTCACCCCCTCTATATCATATATATATATATAATATACACACACACCGTATTTACTCGAATCTAACATGCACTTTATTTCGATAAAATGGGTCCCAAAATTGCGTGTGCGTTAGTATCGAGTACGACCCTAAATCTGCGTTACCATATTGCCATCAGCATTTCAAAACGGCTGCCTCGTTTGTGCTTCGAGCCTAGCTGCTATAGCTTACTCCATGTGCTGTAGTACGTGTGCTTAGTCTTCTGTATGTCTTCCCGTTTTGTGTGTTTGCTCTATCAGCACGAAGTTTAGAGTTCATCATAATGCCTTATTTAAAAGGAAAGGGATCATCTGTGTGGAGACGGACTGAAATCGGGCCGCATCACGGGCGTTCGGAGTACCCGACACTTGCATGCGCGACTGGCGCAAACAGGAGGAGAGGATTTTTGCCAGCAAACCAACATGGAAGGGTTTCAGTGCACCGAAGCAGGTCGTATTCTGCGACGATCCACTTCAGCGATACGATCACCTATCTCGAAAGCGATCGGAGACGGGGACAAAGTCCGCTGTGCGCTGTGTTTTCGCCGCTTATAGTTTTCATTGAAGTAAGAGTCGGCAGGAAGGTCAATTCACTCGCCGCTGTTACCGTGCTTCCTTACTCCAGCGTTCTGACAGCGAGTTTCAGCGGTCATCGAGTGAGATGTGGTCACGTTTGCTTGAGCGCACGTGATGCCATATTTGTTAATTTAGTTAGTAAGCGAGTGTTTACAAGTTTATATGGCGGATAAAACTACTATTTTTGCTTCGTATAGCGGTCTACTAATTTGCTATCAATCGATGCTTCGCCTTTCAGGCGAATCTGCTACTTTTTTTTTTATTCATCGCCATTTTAGTGCACGGGGAGTAAATGTTTGTTTTTCCAAATGAAAGAAAGCGTTATTTCTGTATGAAAGCATGAGGTGCACGCTACTGTAAAATACTTTTTTTTTTTTTTTCATGGGAATAGGGTGCGCGTTACAATTGAGGGCACGTTAGAATCTAGTAAATACGGTATGTATATTTATGTGAAATTAATATCTCTGGACAGATTTATGTGTTTGTCACTTGATGCAGGTTTACACTATCAAAATTTGAAGTCATTGACACCCCTGAATATAAAAAAAAGCCTTTTTTGTGGCCTTGGAAACACCAAGTTATTATAAACTGCTTAAATATCTCTCACTTTAGATTTTGGATTAGCGTAAGCTGAGTTTACGCAGACATATGGCCACAAAGTTGATGCAACCTGAAAGGCAAGCCAAGCCAATCTGTATAGCAGTTGATACGATCCTGTGTGATTCCCTGGTGCTAGTGTTCACAATTGAGAACACAAAAAATTGGCTGTGGCTTAACTCGGTTATGAATGGGTGTGTGTAGCGAGAGATACGGTTAATCTTATTGTTTAGCTTGGTTCTCTCTACGGTTACATCTTTATCGTTTAGCTTCGTATACGTCTGAGTGTTTAGGTTTGGTTGTTACCTCTCGTTAAGTTACATTAAAGACTAGACATTTTTAAAGCGTAACGCATTTATTTTGAAGGTCTTGTTCTTGTTGTTTCTCAATTGCCACAAAGACTGGTCGGTGAGGCGGGAGGCTAAGGGGTTGTCGTCCAGTGACTTGAACGCGTTTCGGGTGCTATCGTCATCTGAATTCACTTGCCTGGCCGCTTCGTACTTACGACGCTTCTCGAGGCGTGCGGCTCGTTCTTCCTCCGTCTCCTTGGCTCGCTGCCTCCTCTTGGTTTCGTTCCGATGACGAAGCCTGGCTTTTTTCAGTCTCTCCGGCTCACTTTCCATATCCGCCGGCGAATCCCACCGAGCCGCTCTGTCTATATATACGATGCAACGCCGGCTCCTCCTTTGTTGTTGCAACGTGGTTTCACCGGCTCATCCTCTGATGTCATGCCAGATGGCGCGGCGAGCGGCGCTGCACCGGTTGCTAGGCAACGGGTCAGCTCGCGGTGTGGTCACCGGCCACAGTGAAACTGCGAGAACACGGCCAATGTAGCTCTCGCTACAGAAACAATCTAATACAGTAATGCTTGTTTTTTACTGGTTAATATGTTCCTGGAAAACACCATCTTTCAGAGGCAACGTTCAGTACATTGCCAAACTGCGATCTTGTAATATGTTTGTTGGCCGCTACATCTCGTGTGAACAATGCGAAAACACCCGTGTACTTAGATTTAGGTGCACGTTAAAGAACCCCAGGTGGTCCAAATTTCCGGAGTCCCCCACTACGGCGTGCCTCGTAATCAGAACTGGTTTTGGCACGTAAAACCCCATAATTAAAATTAATTAATTAGATCTCGTGTGAACAAGAAAAAGGCACAAGGCACTAGTGATGACGAGCAGTAGTCGCCTGCCACGGAAGCTATCTCTCAGTACTTGCTGCCCATGTCACTTACAAACACCGGCGCACACTTTGTTTCCTCTTCCAGTACCAGCACATCTCCTTGCAGGTCGTCTCTGGTCATCGCACTAAGCGTCTTCACCGATCTTTTTGGCAGCACACGTGGTATAGTGCCATTGGAAGTACACTGCATGCTATTATAGGTGATAGCCCGAACGCTTCACCATTCCCTGTCACCTCTGTGAGCAGGACTGGTCCAAGTGCGCATCGCATGCAGAAATGAAAGCAGCTCAAGTTGCTGCATTGGTTCAAAAAGCTATGCGCTGCCCTTGTGCTCCGCTTTCACAGCTAGGTTTAGCATGGGTTTTGCACTTGCAATGCTTGCGTTGGTCTGTTCAGCAGCTGCAGCGATAGCGTGAAGGAAGCATAAGTCTTTGTCTATCAATGAATAGTTGAACATGCTGCATCCAGAAACCGAAGAGAAAGCACATAGACATTGTCAGTGAGGTTTTAATGCTGGTGCCAACTGCCAACATGCTAGGCCCGTGCACCGGTTTTGTGGTCACGTGATTTTTGGGGGGGGGATGACGCGAGTGACGAGCCAGTTATGTCTTGATGCGTAGTCTTTACGCACGGTAAATGTTGGTGGTCACATGAATGAAGCTACATGGCTCAAACACAACTTGTGCGCTGTTATTAGAGAGCACGCAGCGGGTTGAGCCAGCGAAGAAAGCTTGCAGGTTCTTCTTATCCATGAATAAACATTGTGTCACTTTACTGTCACTCTAAAAAAAAAAAAAAAAAGGTACGACCATTTTTCTTCTTTTTCGAAATAGGTTTTTTCGAAGAATTTAAATTGTCAATAAAAAAAATAGACCCTGGGTGGTCGCATTTGGCTAAAAAATTCAACCCTCAAAGGGTTCAGAACCCCCACATTTCTGTTGCTAGTATCATTCTTGGGCAGGCCTATATGGGGTTATTATCAATCATATTTTGTGCTTACTACTGCACCAACAACTTGGGGCTGAAAAGGAGAAAACTGTAAAATTCATGCTGTTCTCAAACCAATGGAACTGCTTGTCGATTCAGCAGCCCCACTATAAACCCAAGAACTTAAGTCCAAACTTTTTTTTTTTAACTGTTCATGCTAACAAGGGATCTGAGACGAAGGTAAGAAGCTTTTACTGTAGTTTAGCAAGCACTGTTACTGTATTTCCGCCCATTAGATTTTCCACTTTAAATAACTTGCACCACCATTCACAAACCTTGTAGAAGAAAAGAAAGAGCAATTCAGAAACACTATTGCTTTGTGTGTTCAGACTTTCCCCTTGCTGCTCCCTGTTGGTGCTTAGTGCTGCATCTTGACAATGCGGAGCGTACTTTATGTAAATTTTGCTTTTTAGTGAAGGCTTCACGGCAGGGCACCAGCATTGCAGTGAAGGCACAATTGAAGGCAGAGTTTGTGTATGCCGCTTACTGCCATTATTCTCAATTTTTCGGTGTTTCCCAAAGTTTCCGGCATGAACTAGGCACGCGAAAATACAGTACACGACCTTTCCTACTACCAGTTGGTCACTGGAAAGTTCCAGTAACTTGTGGCATTTGAAGTGCTACAAACAAATACTGGCAGATTTGCTTACAAGAATCTCAGGACATTTCCAGTGGCATTGCAACACGTCGTAGAGGTTACTTGCCATGTGATCTGAAAGTCCAAGTACATAAATCTCAGACAAAAGCACCAAATAATGGTAGCAACCAGCAGTACGCGCAATTGGTGTGCATATTTCGTCTATATGGTTGTCCCTTGCTCACAAAGAGTCCTATAGCATTTTTTTTTTTTTTTTTGCTCCTTTGATGAAAACATGGTCACTAATTAAGGAGTCTCTGGGTCAATAGCCTTGAATTTGAGCTGTGAGCACGGTAAGAAAAGCCTGTTTTTATTGGATGGCTACCATTCACGCAAGCCAGGTGTAGGCTCTGGGATGTAAAAATCACTGGCTTGCATTATATTAAGGCAGTACTTGGTGAAAATGCTGAGCAGGAATGGTCAGGCAAGCAGCCCTCATCTGTTTGCACGTGTGTGTGTGTATCCAACACAGCTCATTCTCGGGGGCGACGGGTGCGGTGCCAGTCGGCTCCCAGGGCCAACTGCCGCCCAAGAAGGAGCCCCCTCCGCCACCACCTCCTAGGCCCAAGCGTAACCACACCCGCAGCTCCTCTCTTGACCTCAACCGCCTGGGTATGTGCACGCTTTTCAGATGTCCTGAATCGTCTCAACACTGTCAGTTATTTCATGTTTCATTGCCTCGGGAGGTTTCCCTATTGGAGAGCTTTAGCTGAGTATTGGCGGTGCGTTCCACTAATAGTGGGGTACACTGGACGTGTTCACGGACTCATTCGTCCGCGATCACGTCCATAGTGACTGATGGCACAAGAACCTCATGATAATAGCGCTAAGCAATATCGAATGCAGCAGCTATGGGGTATCAAAATTCGCTGCAAGGTTGGTAACCTCTCCTAGGCTTCACATACGGGGATACAATTTAGTGAGAAATTTATAGTGTGACAGCTATCATTGTGTAAAGCACGTGTCAACATGAACACAGGTTAAAAATAAAAGAATGCATTTGCTGCCTTGCTTGCATTCAGGCAAGGCAAACCCACAGAGCTTGGGAGCCCCGCCTGCTGTTCCTCCAAGGATCTCTCCAGGAAACGTATGTGCATTTCATTGCCTTTTTTTTTTATTGCTGTACTTGATTCTTATGCTATGGCTTAGACAGTGGTCATAATTTTCACATAATGTGCATTTGTCGTATTGCCTGTAGTTTGTGTTAGTAATGCTACGATTGTAAACACTGCTGGTCGTTCGCATTTGCTCTTTTGCACAATATGGATGACCGGCCAATGACATTACGAGGTAGCCGATCAGCATCTGGGCAGTCAGGGAAGCCACAAAAGTGAATGAGTGCCAACACAGCGCATACACAAAAAATTCTAGGCAAGCAGAAGCACTACCACTGCGCACGAAGCTGCTGCTCTAAGAAGCCCACACTACTGTAGCACTCATTACTCACTTATGAAGCGTTATACTATCTGGATCTGACATAAAAGTAGGAGGCCTCTTAACAATAACGTTTGTCCATTGCGAAGGTCGTGCTGTTCATACTCCGTACAACTGTAGTCTAAACAATATAGTTGGGCTTTTTGTGCTTGTGTTTCTATCAAAATATCTGTGCAATGCATGCATAGTCTGAACATAGCCTGAGGCGCGGATAGCACGGGTGGCCTCACTCAAGCCTTTAACACAGTGCCGTCCTTGTCCTGATTGACTTGTTTTTGACTCTTAGGAACAAGAGAACGAAGACAATGAGGAGGTCGTAAGTGCTCAGGCTTGCAGAGACAGCTTCACTGCCTAATTTTCTTACCTTTGGCTTGATTTTGTCTTTTGCTATGGACTAGGCGAGTGTTGTGACCTGGAATAGAATCCCACATGTATAATATAAATGAGGTGGTAGCGTTCTGGTGGTCTTCTGCATTTTTACCCATCAAATGTACTTCTCGTGTTAAGGCCGGCAACTGGGCCGGGTCATTCTGGACTCGCTCTTGGGTTTCGCCAAGGACACGCAGCTTCTAGGACGGCTCTAATTTCTCCTTCCCTCTCCCCTTCCTATTCCACATAACAGGCCTTCGAGCCATCCTACAATACATTTTTATCATCATCATCATGTTATAACAACATAGCACCACCCCCCTCCCCCCTCAAAAAAAAAAAGTACTGTAGTTGGGCTGCATGTAGACTAATTTTGCAGCCCCCAAAATTGGCCCATTGTATGATATTTTAACTCCTGTGGGATTTTAGTTTTATAGTAGATTTATGCAGTAGTCTGGTTATTGTACAGCCAAGGTACAGTCGCACTAGCAGAAAAACATGCACAGTATTTTTCACGTACGTTGCTGTGCCACTGCGTCAGTGCTCCGGGGCAATCATCAATCGCACCGTCCAATAAACACCACGCAAGTGCGCTGAAAACACCATATGCTGTCAGCTGGAAGTGCCAAATTTGATTGAGCATGTCTGCTTCATGTTTATCTTCTTCTAGCAGTCAGCTTTTCTCATGTTTATTGGATGGCGCTCACATCCTCTCATTTTCTTTAAGGGTTGTCTGAAGCCTATTAATGGGTAGCTCAAATATAAACTTGAGGAAAGCGGTAGGAATCCAGCAATAAGAAGTGAGAGTTGTTTTAGTAGAAATGAGTGGCTAAGTATGGATAGGTAGGAAGAGGAAGAAAAGCTGAGATTTTCAACTTCACCACTGGGAGGTGAAACTTCCATGAACAAAATACGACTCGCACTTCTTTTACTTCTCGATAGGATATTGCTCGCTTGCGAATGGTCACTCCAACAAATGCCGCACGAAACAGCGCAAAGGCTTACTGGGCATATTTCGCCAGCTGTCGTATTACTGCTTTGCGTTACGGGCGAAACATTTTTTTGCTAGTGCGGCTGGTCACTTAACCCCACAAAGGCCAAACATCATTCCACATCAAGGATATTGGAACAACTTTTTCACCTCTGTTTATGATTGTGGAGAGTACATTTGCTTTAAAATATATAGTGAAATCTTATGCGAGTTAAAAATTGGTGCAGTAATTAGTGATCGCTTTTCTGTACTGCCACGCAACTATGGTCTTAGCATTAAGTTTTGCAAGCTTAAATCAGCATTTTGAGGTATCAAACTTTGGTTAACAAACCTGAGCTTTGTGTGGTCATCTCTGGGAACATGTTAGAAGCTTTTGGGTTGTGGTTATTGGAATATTCACATATCAGACGGCATGCAGTTTTGTACATTTGATCTGCATGCACGGGAAGGCATACATGTGCTGTGTGACATGAGGGCATGCACATTATTGTGCTCCTGATTTCCCAGCACTGGCTGTAGCTTTTGCTCCAATGCTGCAGTATTGGGAAGTATAGCTCAGTAGGGAGGACAGGAGTAGTTGTCTACATCTTGTGGTGAAATTACTACTTAGTGTTTGCTTCAATTCCAAATGCTGTGCATTGTCATATGCCAAATGAGTGTGTGCACTTGCAGGCTACAAAGAGCTTCACTGGAGATATTCCTCGAGCACTAGACTTTGCAGACTTTGACCAGTTCGCTGAATCGCGCAGTGATGTTGCAAGTGGTCCGGTTCAGCAACTTCAGGTTAGTCTCTTTGTGTCTTGAACATATAATCTCAATATGCTCAAAATATTTGTGGCCATGTGTATTTTCTGTTGCAACTAACTACTTATTCAGATTTTCTTTATTGCTTTGTGCACCTTGTTTGTAACTTACTAGAGATTTAAAGCTTCAGTTATTATTAGTTCCACACTACATCTTATGTTCTGTTTGTAATGTTCTAATACTTTTTATTCTATGGACCCCTACCTAGCACAGCTCGGGAGTTCTGGGATCCTGGCTGTATATAACTTCCATTGTAGTTAATGAATAATAATAGTAATAATAATGTGAAGATGCTGGTTGAGCGTGTCTGGTATGTCCAATTTTGTTTCCTCCTTGGGGATGGTATACAGTAGAAGCTCGTTCATACGTTTTCAAAAATACGTGAAAAATAAACGTACAATCCGAGAAAACGTACGATCCGAATCCAGTAAAAATCGAAGCTGACAAGCCCATATTGAGGTGCAAGGGCAGAAAACATTTATTTTTTGCAAAACATAGTTTCAGCAGGGTGCGTACAGGTCCTTGAAATCCTTGAAAACACTTGAAATTGAAAAGTGCGTTTTCAAGGCCCTTGAAAGTCCTGGAATTTTTTTTCCTTCCTTGAAAATCCTTGAATTTCGTGAGCAATGCACTCTGACATTGACATTGCGACCTCCTTTCTGTGGTTGATCGGCGTAAATTTGACAAACTCCTCATTTCAGGAACAATACGCCAGCGCGAGCACACGTGGTTCCGTTTTGCAGAACTGCACGAAAAAAAATAAAAGGCTTCACTGCGTCAAACTGCGAACGGAGTGAGAGAACCGTGCCGCGCTTTGATGCTGGCTCGGCTGGCAGTGTTTACGCTGCTTTGCTCACCCTATCCTACGTTTCACTTCTCGCCCTTCGATCTGCCTTGTCCCACTTTCACCCTTGCGCGCGAGGTGAAGCTAGAGAGAGCTATAGTGGAGCAACTTTACCACTGATGCTCAGTGCCTTTGGGTGGATGTTTGTTATAATATTAGTATTTATGATAATAAAATTGCAATAACATAACCTATGCTGAATGTTTTAGAAATGTTTGATGAACCAGCCTAGCTTATACTGCAGAAGCCTGAGCAGCTGTTGTGAGTGTTCGTTGTGTTAACTTTTAATATTGCGGACTTGAGAAATGATCAAGACAAGACATGTTTTACAAAATTGCAATCTACATCTATTTGTTATAATATAATGGACATGTAGCAAGACTACACTGAAGGGTTTGTAAATGTACAGTAAACTTGCCCAGGTTAATACTGGAAAAGTCAGAGTAGCTGTTAGCATTCATTGTTTATGCTGAATGTTTTGAATATTTTTGGTGAACTTTACCCAGCTTATACTGGAGAAATCTCAGCCGCTGTTGTAAGCATTCATTTTGTGTTGTGATCTTGAGAAGTACATTTATTGTAAGTGCAATAAACCTAGTCATTTTTTGGAAATGTTACGAGTAAAGCAATCCTACTTAGGATGCCGCTTTCAGTCCTTGACAAAAACCTGTGACAGGTCCTGGAAAGTCCTGGAATATCCTTGAATTTTTGCCTTGGAAACCTGTACGAACCCTGTTACAGTCGAATCTCGTTAATTTTAACTGACGCTGTGGTCCCGTCAAAGTTATGTGTATTCCAAGGGGCGAGAATGTCGAATGCGAAAGCATTTGCGACAGTTAATTCAAACATAACCGCGCACCGTCAATGCTCTCAGCAGCACGCCAAATCATGTGGCGGCGCCACCCTGCCTGGCATTGCTCCGACACCGCCATAAAGCAAAAGCTTAGGAGAGAGCCATCAGTGCCGCATGGAGAAATAAAAAAGAAAGAAAAAAATACCGCGGCGAAAATTTCCTCTCTCAAATGGTAAGGTCACCGTTTCTGGGTCGCGCCGGAACATGCGTGTACGTGCCAACGTCTCGGCCAACGCTGCAGCTGCGGCGCAGAGGGAAGCAATGCGGAGGCCCAGTCCGGCCAACGCTCGCTTCAACGGTAGAAAACGAAACTTTGGCGAGCGGGGTAAGCTGGCGCCGGGCGGGCGCGCATGGAGACAGTCGAAGGTGAGGGAGCTACAAGGCAGTTGAGAGGGAGGGCGAGGGGAGCCACCTAAGTGACGGGGTTGCCGAGGCCAAATGCACTTCCCTGCCACCCTCCTCCCTCACCTTCGACGGTTTCCGCGCGCGTGCGTCGCCATGCCGGTGCCGCTCGCTCCCTGAAGTTCCGTTCACTGCCGTTATCAGGATGCGAGAGAGAGGGATTGTGGTTGTGAAGAGAAAGAGACGCTATTGGGATGCGAGCATTGGCCGGTGTGGGCAGTTTCGTGGCCCTCGCTCACTATGTGCTTGCGCGCCGCGATATTTCACTACTCGCACCGTTCGTACATAGCGCTATGGTGCACAAATACGTCAAAAATAAGTCTTTTTAATTCGAACAAATTTTGGGGCAGCTTCGAGTTCGAATTATCGAGATTCAACCGTATTTTCTGCTGGTGCGTCACACCCTTGGACAGGAACAACTCCTTTTACACATTGCAGACCCTTGTCCCCATTTTCGTTGTCTTTCGCGCAGAAGAAGCTTTGTAAGGCTTCCAAGTCAGCAAGGGCTTCGGCGAAGGTAGCCGGTGGGCGCAAGCCTCCGTTCTCGCCGCCGTCTTCAGGCGCCTCGTCTGCCACCACCTCCGCTACGATCTCGGCGAGTCGTAGCGTCGCGCGCGCGGTGTCCGCCTCTTTTTGCCGCTTAGTAGATCGCGTTGAAGCGAGGGGCGAGATAGCGCAAAGGTCAATTCGCTCGCCGCTGCTGTCGTCCTTCGTCACTTCAGGCGAACAAGCAATGCAGAGAAGTCGCGCAGGGGAGGGGGTAATTGAGCACTGCAGAGAAGCCGCGCGGCGGCCGTCTGCCACTTAGCGCTTCACAAGCACATGAGAGCGGCCTTTTTGCACACCTGAATGATAATTTTTCGCTACAGAGCGTTTCTATCATTCCACCGCACTTTGCCGCAATGTGGAACATTGCTGCCGAATAATCGTATTTTCCGGGAACATATTAACCGGAACGTATAAACACATTCCTCTATGGGGTTATGTTTATTTTTCGCGATTGCGAACGTAGGAGCCGGGTAATCGTATTAGGCGAGAACGTATCAGTGAGGTTCTACTGTATAGCATATACCATCTGTTCAACAACAAAAAAAGTATAGCCCACTGCTTACCACTACGCCACTGCAGTCTTGGATACTTGCCTATTCTGCTACTGCAAAAAGTTCACACCTCGTAAAGCCCGTGATACTCTCGAAGGGTGTCTTTGGTATGATAGGGAATTACCTCACAAACCTTTTCTAATGTAAATTATTTGAATGTGTCTTGTACGAGTGAACTGTCCCCGCCAAACCTTCACAATCATCTCCCTCCTTTCTGTCATTTGTACTCCACTCGACTTGCCACACTGAAGCAATGGGGGAGCGATGCCTGCATTGCGCCACCCATCGTGGGGCAGAACACTGCTATCGGCATGGCCTCCAAGATCGACATTATGTCATGCCACTTGATCTTGAAGACTGTCACATTAGCACAGTGGTACTGTTCTCTGCCACAAAATGATGCCACTGCCTTATCAAATTTTTCTGGCTTTGGTCCTGTGGGCAAGCAGTGCTTAATATGAAGCCTAGAGAAATTTGGCCAGTGGGTTCGTTGTGATTATCGGGGTGCCATAATTGGTGCAGAAAGGGGCGGGGATGTCGAGTGGTGAAGGGGCAGTAAGAGGCATTTAGTGCGAAATTGTAAGCTGCCATCTGCTTGAATTGAAATAATTGGCAGAGAGGATTATGAGCAAATGGGCAGTTTTATTTACCATATTACTAAATGTGGTTCAGGGTTCTTCGAAGCGAGTTGGTGCTAGCCACTGACTGCAGCATGGCCAACAAGGCCTTATGCCAACTCCTGTCATGGTCACAATGGGCTACCGTTCTTATTTTTGGTCAGATGCAGTACTCTTTCCTATTTGTTATTGTGTTTATGCTGCTACAAAAATAACTCCTTTCCTTGTATTTCTAATCTTGTTGCAATGTTGCAATTTTTGTAGCCTTGTAAACTGCTGTTCCCCTTCTTTCGTTCTTTCTTTCTTTATGCACATATTTTATCTAGATACTTTCAATTGGTAGCTTCATTCAAAGCTTGTTGGTCTTTTTTTTTTTTTTTTTTCCATCAGCCTGGTGCATTTGAGGTCTACAAGAAGCCTTCGGCTGAATACAGTGAGTACCCACATGTTGCATTAGTTCAGAGGAACCTAGCACGGTACACTTTTATGGAAGCAGCCTTGTTTTCTGTGGTTCTAGTATAGTTCGCAATATTGTACGACTTATTGGTTTGTCACATTTTGTGAGTCTTCATTCTCTACTTGCAAGATAAGAAAGTGTGATGCATCTTGGCTTCCCTTCTCTTTTTCAGTGTTGCCATCACCATATTCGTCGGAGTCCGAGTATTCCGATGAGGTACGATCCCCTCTCTTTTTTTTTTCGTCATAATTTTTTATGTTATAATGAGGATCTGAGCCCTTCAAGCCGTAAAAGAAAGTAGGGGAAACAATCGGAAGGCCTAAATTACTTTGGTTTAATACTTGTTCGATTAACTAGTTTTGGTATTCGAAAAAGGGTGCGTCTTGATGATGTCATACACTGGCTCCCCCTGTCCCTGTAATGTTCTGCTCTTTGTCATGACGTCACAATGCTGATGACGTCTGGAGTTTCAAGACCAACTTTAGTATCAAATTATAATGTCTTGCCAGTACATCCTTTATACTATGCAAGTGACATCCTTTTTTTGTGCAAAAAACATGTTGTGGAGTTTCTACAACTCTGAAAATATGTGTCGGTACTCTTTTAAATTGAAATGCAATTATAAAATTTTTGGTTGCATGAGACACATTGCTACCTGGAAGATTGATTAGACTGCATGTGTCGCATGATTCAAAAGGAAAATATAAGCAACATGTGGAAATGAATGACATGCTATAATTTGGGTTTGGAGCTTTATATAACATTTACTGCAAGTGCTGAAAGTTGGGTGGCAATAAATTCCAAGTTTGTTTAGAAATATTAAGCAATGATAAAACGCCATTAAAATTTTTAGAGAAGTAACTGCTGAAATATGTAATTTACATGAAGTTGGGGCAGACCTGTATGCAGCCCAGTAACCATAGAAATTTACATTTTTGAAGAATTTTGGTTTTTCCTCAGCACCCATAGCACTTTTCTTAAAGATTTTATTTGCCCAAAAACTGACAGGGCATAGGCTTTAGGTTGTTGATATATCATGAAGACATTAAAGAAGAGGTACTAACTGTTCATAAGAGATTGCAACATTAATTTTCCCACTATTTTTCAAAGGGTTTTTGTTAGCTAGCTTCATGAGATTACCACCTCTTATAGGTTTGACAAATCCAAAGGCGTTTGCCACAATTTTCTAGTTGTTTTTTTTTTTTTTTTTCGTTGCAAATTTTGTATTAGAGACGTTTCAAGTTGGCGCCCATAAATGGGGACAGGATATATTCACCTGTGTATTATTTTGAAGGCATGAAACCTCACTATTTTGAAATGTTAAGTGTTATGGGGTATGGATGGTTGATTTTTTATACTTGTCACCTTTCTTGCCAATCACACTACTAGCTTGTCAATTGCACCACTGCCAATATACTCATTACAAGATTCTTTTCTTAATAGCATCGTTGCAAATGCTTTGTATTGTAACTTGCAAAGTTGCAACCTGTTTTAACACAGCTCATGTGTGCTATGTTCTGACTGAATTCTTTTTTCCTTTCCAACTTTCAGTTCCTCGATGACTTGGTAAAGAAACCCTAATTTCTTGTGTGTGTGCATGTGTGCTTGCATGTGCGTATTGCAAAGTTTGCTCTGGACTCAGTATTGCTGATTAACTTACTGGCGCCTGTGTGTAGGGTGCCAATAAGTTAATACCGTATTTACTCGCGTAATGAACGCATCCCCAAATTGGTCGCGAAAAATCTTTTTTTTTTTTTCCTCGCGGTATGAACGCACCCCCACCTTTGCTACTGTGTAATCCCATGATCGAACAGCCGTGCAATAGTTTTTTGGAGAGACTAGGATCTTTTACTCTCGCACATGTGTTTAAAGCAAGCGCGTTTAATCTCGGTGCCCGTCCATGGCAAAGCCATGACGAGAGAACACTGGCGGGAAGCATGCGGTCAGAACAGGCTGCGTATTATCACGGTCGCTTGGGACCTCACGGCAGCAGCGACTGCGATAATGCTCAGCCTGCTCTTACCACATGCTTACCACCAGTGCCGGCGCAAAAGGACCGCGCAGGCTCGAAAGAGAAAGAAAAACGGCAACTGGCTCTCCGCAACAGTACTTAATGCAGTTTACGGACTCTACTCTGACTTAAAGGAGAGAGCGCGCGCGCGATGCGCGACAAGTCATGGCGCTTGCGAGAGTCCAAGTGGCCGGAACGGGGTCAGCGTAGTCTGTTGCTTGCTTTTCTGGCAGTCTTTGGTTTCGCTGTGCGGTGGGATCAAAGTCGAGTTATACGCCTGCTGTAGGACAGAGTCCTGCTCACAAAACGGAAACGCTGACCAGATAACCAATAAACTTTGTCATGCCGATGAGCGGGACGGTCGAGCAAAGAGATGCACAAAGTGTGCTTGTCAAAGCAGCGCTTCAACATGATGCTTCCAATGACGGCAGACGGCCGGAAGCGGCTGCGAGGATGCACTGTTGAGGAACCACAATGTGGATGAAGCGGCCAGCGACCTGGACGACAGGTCTGGTGGTTTCGATGCGTGGTGAAGTGCAATAAAAATGCTGTTGCCGTTTGCAAATAGCTTACGTCTATTTTTACTGCAAAGATAAGTTATCTAATGTGCTTTTCAAATAATTACCATCTTAGCTTTCAATTTTTGCTGTTTCGGAAAAGTTTCCATAAAATTTACCCCGCATAATATACGCGCCTCCCAACTTTGCTTCAATTTTTGGGGAAAGAAAGTGCTTTCATTACACACATATATACGGTACATTGATTAATACATCTGAGCAAGTAGTAACGCTAGATGTGTTACCTGAGAACCGAGATTTCTTAAAAAGGCTCATTTCAGAGAAGGTAATACTTGCTCATTCATGACCACGTTCCAGGTCCAGCAACATTCAACACAAGCTGAACTTATCCCAGCATTTTCACAGTATCACAAATCCATTCGGGAGACTTGCACAGATGAAAGTGCTAAATTTTAGTCTGTGGACCATTCCAAAAAATAATGGCATGTACTTTCCATTAGCCTTAATTTTATGTCGAATAATCCTTAGTTACATTGCAAAGATGTACAATATGTAGGGAAGAAGCAAAGGCCGGTTGACTGCTGCCAGCAACGGGATGATCATTACAGTCAACGTCCGCTTTTTCCGACTCCCTAGGCACCGAGAAAACATCCGAAAAATCTGGTAGTTCGAAAAAATGTATGCATGCCTTTTACTGTCCCCAAGGGCACAAATCACCACACGTGCGTCCGAAATATCTCTGAAGACCTGCCAGTACACTTAATTATTAAGCGTATTGGTGCTCATACTGTGATAAGAGACGGTGAGTGCACGCGTGTTTAATTAGATAATTACTGTGTCCCATGACAATTGCCCCGACCCACTCATGCTATGCTTCACCGCAATGCTTTGCGTATGCATCACCGCGTAACATTGCTGTATTGAGATGAAGCTGGCTTTCTTGAACCGGCATTATGCAATGCATCATGCTTTCCGAGCTTCGAAGCCATTGGCGAGGATTACAAAAGCGGAGTCGGTGCCATTGCTAACAGTGGCGAATTTTTTAATGAAAAACACGGCACCCAAAAGCAAAAAGCTTTGTAGCGAACGTCACAGTAGCTAGACCTAACGTTGCCGCGGTGGTGGCTACTGCTTTGCGTGCAAAAGCGCTGGTTCGAGATGGCGAGGTAATCAAAGTGGCAGCCGTGGTGGCTTCGATTAATGCTGTTTCGGGCGTCCGGAAAATCTGTTGTTGACTGTATTATCATTAGCCAATTTCAATTCCGCTGCACTACAAGGGCCTCTCCCAAGGGCCACTATTCTTATCCTTCGTCAGCCAACCATGTCCTATGACTCCAAACTTTCTAGTCCTCATCGCTGTCTCCTGCTCCTACTGTCTAAACCCTACTGCAACTTGACATCTATTCTTTTACTCTAATGGACCACTGGTTACTTGTTGTGGGCATTACACAGTGTGGTGAGCTCTCCTGGTTTTTCTTGATCCCAACAAAAAAAGCTATTGTCTGCCGGTGTGTGATCTCTAACTTGTACTGACATCCATCTACATTGCAATGTTGCATCTATAACATTCGCTAATTTGTTGACATCAACTTTCATTGTACCTTTTGTTTCTCCGACCGTGCGCCATGTTCTCGCCTCGTTTCCCTCTTGCAGGACTCTAGTCCAGCTCCCACTGATGACAGTGCAATGCTACTAGTCGACCAGACCGATGACGCCAGCGAAAAGAAGAAACGACGCAAGGCACCACCAGCCATGGCAGCCACTGAAATGAAGTGAGTCAATAGGCCCCAATTCGTTACTGAGTGAAACCTTTTCGACGGTGTGCAGTGCCGGGGAGATGGCAATTCAAGGAACATGTTAAGTTCTATCAACATGTCTTCGGGTGTTGGTAGAATGAAAACACGAGAAATTTGGAAGTGAAAGGTTTTGTATTTGCCACTGTCAAGCCTCGTGGCTTGACAGTGGCAAATAAGGCCGCCTTGACAGTGGCAAAAAAGGCCGCCTTGTTAAGGTCCCCCCCTCCCCCCCCCTTTTTTTTTTGTTTGCATTGCACTTGCATGCTCATTTTCACAGAGGTTGAGACCAGGAGTACTGTTTGGAAGTCAGTACCTAAAAAGAACACTAGTCTTTCTGAAGAAAAACCCTACACTACAGGATATAGTCAAACTCGGCAATAACAAAAGCCACAGACAACGAAATTCTCAACACAAAATATTTTCATATCTCCGGCGAATGCCTATAGGATTCACAATGTATTTCGTATCACTTGACGACGAAACGTCATTAAACTGTAATCTTGCATTAACAAAATTGGCTGGAACCTTTTTAGTCCCCGGGGAATATTATCTACCTGTGCAAGTCTAACGGAGTCCAACAAGTGCGCAAATTCATTTTCTTCCATTTAAATTGCATAAAATACTGCCACAGCCCGGTAGCATAGCTGCCACCATTAGCTTGCTTACCACAAATCCAGTTGAGGTTGGACATGCTCATGCGACCAAAGAGTTTCTCCAACTTCCAGAATGCACCGCTTGCACTAGCAACCAAAACATAGTGCGGAAAATACTGGACTACGTGCTGGACATGTGGTCTAAGAACGCGGCTTTCTAATATTACATTCCCGTGCCGCAGGACCATTCCAAATGAGAAGTACGGCTTGCAACAGGCAGTGCGGGCCCACCGCGAACGGAACAACATGCTCATGCTCCTCAACACCGAGCTGAACCAGGAGTTGGTGGAGGCCACCGAGGAGCGGCTCTCACTCGAGCTGCAGCTGGAGAACCTCAAGCCCTTCTCTTGCTGATGCAAGCAGCAGCAGCAGCAGCAGCAGCAGCACTCGAAGAGAACGTCCCGTCGCTCCCATGCCGACATCTCCCCCCTCGGCCCTTCGGACACTGCTGGAGGGCCGCTCAATTTGTCAGAATCCCTCCCCCTCTCCTGGCTTTAAAATCCTCTCCTTTTACTTTTCTGGAAAGTTCAAAAGAGATAACGAAGTGGAATTTGATGTTGAGAGAGAGAGAGAGAGTGCGAGAGGGCCAGCAAGGCAACAAAAGTTGTGGAGCATGTCTTGGCCAATCGCGGTTAAATAAAGCCCGTCGCTGCTGCAGCTGGTCACAGTTGTCATTTTGTGCCTGGCAGCAGACCTGGGCTGGTGTGACCACCATCTGCTTTTCTCTTTTTTTTTTCTTCTTTCTTTTTGCCCCCTTTGCAAAGCCTTTGTTCACTAGTTTATTTTTTGTCTAAAGGCCAACTGCAATGAACTTTCACTTTAGCTAAATTTGTTATAAGTAGTACACAACCAAAGCAATCTTGGCAAAGCTGCAGGACTGGTAACTGTCTACTGTATTATTATTATTATTATTATTATTATTATTATTATTATTATTAACATCAGCTGATGACACAGTGGTTTAGCAAATCTTACACATGGCCTCCGAGACCTTCAACACACTGCGGGTGCTCCTCAATCTCTGAGGTAGCACCACGCTGGTTCTCAGCGTTGTTGGTCCTGCGTCATTTTTCCCCCCACCTTTTTTTATTTTTTTCAATCAAAAACATTTGTTTTCGATAATTTTTTGTGGTGCTTCCACCCATATTTCACAAGTAAAATTGTGCACGGAAGCTGCTTTTTATCCAGGCTCCTGAAAGTAGGCTTTTATTTTACACAGTTAATAATTTCATTGCATCTGGCCTTTGAAGAGAAACAGCATGCTCCTGCTGAATAATCTGTGGCGTTTAATCTTGCATTTGCAAAGGCTCTCTAGCCACCCAACTGTGTAAAGCTCTGGAGAGGTGTCATGCACATTTCCTCTCACAAAATACTGGCATGGCTATGGTTGAAAGAAGCAGAACTGTGTATCTATAATTTATGGTGAGCCAAGTGTCTCGCACCACGGCTGCTTCTGAATTACAATGGCTTGTTTGCTCAAGGCTTTTGGCCTCCTGCTCGGCATTGTGTGGTGCACATCTATGTATACAATGTCAGCTTAATGTGAAAAAAATATTTGCTGGAATAATTTTTGCCTGTTTTGCATAGCAAGACTGCCTTATTGCCCCTTTAATGTGTGAAAATTTAGTGTCGTTTGTATTGAGTAGCATTTGTCATTAATGTTGCCAGGTTACTGCTACATGGGTGTGCTTAAGATGAAAACAACATTCATAATTGATTCATGTGGGGATAACTCATTCGAATGCGTTTTGTAACTTAACGCATCCATTGGAAAACAAGTGCAAGAATTAGAAGAAATACGGATCATGCAAATGTTGTCGCATCTGACCTTTTGGCACAATGTTGTCGCCACCTCACATAGGCATCACTTTTGCTATTTAGCACCCTGAGGAACCTGACATCATTTGAAATATGAAATGTAACTATGTTAAATGTTCCCATGTGATAGGGGTATTTGGAGGATTAGCTGCACTACCGGTGTTTGCGAAGTTATAATCTAAACGTCACATTGAAGCCTTCATTGTGGTGCAGCACCAGAGCAAAATCATGACTCGACTAAACAAAGCCATTGTTCACCAATGCCATTCAAACGCTGCTTCAGCACATAAGCTGGAATGCCATTGAGAAGGGGTGTTGTATTCTTAAGGATCGTCGCTTTCAGCTGCTTCGGAACGGTCGTGCGTTAATTGGTTCAATGCGTTTGGATAATTGTTGCTGCTGCATACCTTGCTTGCGCCTGCGGGCAAGAACGTAGGAAATTGAGCAAGCAAAGTTGTAATTTGCAAAAACGGCAAATTAGGCAAGCCTGACCTTGATCCAGCTTTTGTAGATGGTCATGGAAGTACAGTTGACATGTGATGATTTGAATTGGTAGGGACTGCGGGCATGTTTTCTTTTTAGTTCAAGTCTGGTTGCTCTGAAATTTGTTGGAACATATAGCAGGCCAACCAAAGTATTTAATTTTGTTTTAATTCACTGAAACGGTAAATTATTGCGAGTATACTTGAATATTATGCTGCTTTAGCATTTTCACGTTCTGTTGGAAACTCAATATATGCATCTATGCTTGCATGCGTGGATGGGCATTCTCCTCCTAAAATGCTTCTTGCGTGAGGCCCACTTATTTCGTGCAAAACATGCGGTAATGGTGTCCGAGTGCATATGCATCTTTTCTGTGCACTGGGCAACATTTTGACGGTAGTTGGCAAAAGAGATATCGTGTCGTGCTAGCCAGTTTGCACTGTTTGTGCATTTGGCACCCTGTTTACTCAAGCCCGAATGCACCTCTTCTAAAGCACTCGTTGCAAAAATTGTACCTCGGGCTAGCCGTGCATCAAAGTTCAGCAGTGCTTACAGGCTTACAGCAGGCTTACAGGCTTGGCTCGTTCAGGTATGGCTACTTTTGTTACCACCTAGTGGCTTTTGGAGGTAGGGTTAGGTGGATTTTTGCACTATCTGTTAAAAAACCGAGACAAGTTGTCTTGCCTCTGTCTTGTTCTCACCCAAATGTTGCGCTGAAATTGCACTTTGATGTCTACACTGGGATGATAGTGGATGTGTCAGTGCTTGCCCGACTCATCTGATTACAGACAAGTAAGTTCAACTAACTTGTGAAAGCCAGGCCATGCAAAAGCAAGTGTAATTGTACAACTTGTGCAGATGCATAAGGAATCTTTAGAATGATCGGCGGCAGACATCACCAAGTTGAACCAACATAGTTGGATCATTCTTGCTAAAAGCCTGAATTATTTCCAAGTGCAACTGAGAATCATAACTTTCGAGGCCTTCAGCGCTAGCTATTGTACTTTTTAGCCTTTCTTTGCTCAATTTGGGTCAGATAGCGTGAGTTGAGTGCTATTTTGACCCAGTATGCAGGCATGGTAACAGGTGTTTGGCATGGAGGGGCTAAAGGCATACTCAAGCTTGTGCCTGCCTCATATTGTCTTCTGTAGAACACTTCGGTGTTGATAAAAGGGGTAATTCATTGCAGTATGATGTGTGCCATTTAAGTTAAGGATACTGGATTTGGTGTTCTATTGCTGCCGATATATTCATTGGCTCGGTTCAATACGCTTTTGAGACTTTGCACCTGGCTAGACTAAATCTAACTAGCCCTTAAAGCCTCCTAGGGCTCGGCTGGGAAACTTGGCCCTCCCTGCACAAACCAGCTGTTACAGCATTGCGGAATGCGATTTGCCAGTACCAAATTTAGACAGGACAAAGCATTTGTGGCTTAGCCATTGTGTGCCCGCTTCATACAGTCTAAATTTGCCACTGATCCATTGCCACCTTAAAATCTCGTGCGGTGTAGAGGCCAAATCGCACACTCTGTGCTCCATTGCATCTCCTTTCCCAGTAGATGGCAACACCTGTGCGTTAGGCTAATTAGTTTCTCTGTCTGTGGCTAGGTTTGTAAATGGCAATAATTGCCCTTGGAATTGGGGTGAACGATGCAGCTGCCGGAGACAAATGTGTTACTGGAGAGCTTTAGCTTGTCTGTATAATGTAATTGATTACCGGAGGGAATAGATGTAAGTAGTTGCATCACTGAAACCATCATGCAACACTGAGTTCAGCCACAGTGCGCAGAACAGTTATTGCAACTTCAGTCTGTGTGCCACCTAGCATCTTGCCTAGATATTAATATATAGTGGCTCTCTCTTCTTCTCTCCTTCGATGAGATCAGTCTTAGAACACGAGACATAAAATGCTTTATGGCTGAACGGAGTCACCACAGGATGCCATTACTGGCATTGCTGATGCTGTCTGCATCTCGGGTGTCCCAGCATTCTTTATTTAGCAATAATATGGATACAAGGAAACCAAAACTTTCTACTAAACGCAGTCAAATTCCAATAATTCGACCCCGATGGGGCAGACTAAATAGATTGAATTATCTGGCGGTCGAATTAAACAAGATGCAGAAAAAACGCCAACACACAACACTGATTCATTCAGCAGTATTTGCCAGATTCTAATATGCCCTCGAATCAAACGCGTGCCCTCTTTCGAGGCGTACATAGTAGTAAACTAACGTAGAAATGACAGTACAGCTCTTAAAAAAAATAGAAATCTAACGCCCAGACAATTTTTAGTGCGAAAAGTTGTTGCACAATGGTGGCCAGTTTTCTAAAGTTAGCTTTGCCGCACGGTTCTTAGTCGGCTTTGCCGCTATACAGAAGCGTTATGCAGCAAAGCACGCAAATGTTGAGAAGGTGGTTGTGATTTTGTGTCCCGATTGCACCGTGCTGCCAAACAGCAGTCAAACATTGTGAGCTACGGTTATCGCTCAAATTTTCCTAGGGCGGGCCGAAAATGGGCATTTCCGGCGAGAGAGGACTTGGGCTCAGGGCTGAGACAGATGCATCACTAAAGGGGTCGCTATCGGGGTCACCACAAGGGTCAGGCACATGCGTGCTGATTGGTCAAATTTGAATTATCCAGCGAAGGCCAACTCTAGGACCAAAATAACGAAAGTTTGGGCGCATAGAAATGCATGGGCCTTGGCCGGGATCGAATTAACCGAAAAATCTAATTAACCAGAGTCACATTACCGGAAGTTTACTTTAGAACACTCTTTGAGTCTAGTTTCTTTGCAATACCTTGGACGAGAACAAGTCGGGATATACACAGAAAGTTAAACCTTTTGGGCCATCTCTGCAAGTCCCCGTATTTTTGTGGTATCGGTGATTTGAACAGTTTGTTGCTGGTGGTGACATTGGTGGCTCCATTGAGCAACTTTCATCAATGCTGTGGCTGCTTCATTATTGGACTTAGCCCTGTGTCTTGTTGATCCCAGTGCACTGACTGTTGGAAGATTATGTGCATTTGATAAATTTGGTGTTCTTGCTTCTGTGGTTTTACAAGAATTTGACAATTGTTTTCTGTTCCAATCATGAGGGAGCTTGACACGTCTTGCATAGTCGGACGAGTTCTTTGCATGCAGTGCAGTACTCTAGCTTTTCATCTGGATACAGCTCTTGATAGTGTTTGTCCTTATCAGTTCTTTTTGTTCTTGGTCATGGACCCGCACTGCTCTTGTCTCTGGGATTGGCCACTCCACGTGATGGGTGATGACATACTAGAAGCAATCGAAGGAAAATAATTGTTACAAGAAAGCCCTTGGTGGGTACTCTTGCTCTTTCTCTCAGTGTGAGGCTGGTTACTGGATGAATTTTAAGCATGTTATTTATTCAACGTGGGTGTGTCCCGTGTTTTTTAATCTTGCGTTTTTTGAGGCTGAAAGTAATCATCAGCAGTAGATTCATTTCCCTGCTGCATTCAGCATGTGTGGCTTGTCCAGTTGTCTTTGCGCAGTTTATGTTCTCATCGCGAGTTCTCATACGGACTGTGGTGATGTGTCAAAAGTGTTCAGCAGGTGTAAAGCGACATCAGCAGTTCCACGCATGGGGTCTTGCACAATAAACACAAGTGCAACTTCTGCAACCATATTAGGTGTGTTGTGAAGCTGCCGATTTTGCTCGTGTAGTTGATAACAATTGCATTGGAAAAGATAAGTGACTTCATTTTATTTTTAACAATGGGGTTGAGGCAAATGTGGATGTTACTCACCCATGTGCACCTTTGTACGTTGCACCCGTCTGCTTTAGTTACGAGCCGTTCCAGTGTCGAGCCGCTTGTGATTGGTCAATGTGCAGCACTCTATTTGCAGCACTGGTTACACGAAAGCCACAGACAGCTGTCGGCTTTGCACACTGGGGCCACTTCACTTTCATTTGGCACCTGTGTACAATGGTTGACCGAGGCGTGCCATGTTGGAACTGTGTTCTTGTCAAGTGGTAAGGTTTTTCCTTGGCAGTGCGCCAGGTCTGGAAATGGGGGCTCCCCAGAGAGAGAGAGTAGTGATATGTACATAACTTAGTCTTGTACAAAGAAAAGGAAAGTGGAAGAAGAGATAGTAACCTTAGAGAGAGCCTCCATCCTGTCTGGCATATATGCAACTGTGTTGGTGTGCATATAGGTTGTAAAGTGGTATATATATATATATACATATGTGTGAATGCGTGTATAAATATTTTCATTTACACATGGCATGCGGTGAAATGGCGTGTTATCCCGTTGTCATATCCTTCTGGCAGCTTGTTATCCATGCACGCGGGGGGCACCCCCTCCATTTGTAAAGCATCCGGAGGAAAATGTTGGCCTGGTAGTAGCCGTACTTTTTGGCACTGACACGAAATGTAATAGATCTGGGATTCAAGGAAGAAAAAAAGAAACGAAGCCAGTGCCAAAGTACTTCTCTGAGCGTAATTTTTGATGGCCACTGCCACATTTTCCTCTGACTGAAAACGGCATCGCGTGAAGCCATTGATGTGTGCTTCTTGAGCAGCCGGCCACCCCGAGAAGTTGTTTTAGAAGCAAATATTTTTCATAGTGTTCACGCGTACACTTGCTCCGACGTTGTTTGGAGGTTGTTGCAGGTGTCCTGTGTCCTTGTTTTCTCGAGATTGTCAGAGGCCCCGCCATTTTATTTTCTCTCTTTAGCGGGACTCGATAACTTGAGTGCATTGTTGAGCCTGTCTGTCTGCTATGAACGCCTCGGCTGCAGACAGCTTGAGTAGTGTGCAAATCTTGTTAGTGTTTCAGGTGAACACCACTACACGCCCGCTGACGGTCTTTTTCTACACGCCAAAATATTATATTCGTGCAAAGCTAATGAGAGCCCAGTAATGATCTCGCGCGTAAAAAGCAGTTGCGATTGTGTCTGTGGTTGTGGAGCCAAGGTGTGGAAATAAAAAAAAGTTGTTCATGCCAATGCTGCATTGTTCACTGTGGAATTGTCCTTTGCCTCTGGGTTGTGCCAGGGTCCTTCTTGTACCTATTTTCAGTGTAATAATAGGTGTAAATGACCGTGCTGTACATAGTGATGACTTATTATAAGCGATTGTTAATCTCGTCAGTCACTAGTTTTATTTCAAAGCACTGCTATCTCTACTGCAAGAAAGTCAAGGTAGTAGGAGGATGCTTTGTGACAATGAGTACTCGCTAGAAAATGCGCAACGTAGTTAAATATCGATCTACTTTAGTTAGTCATATCACGTTTTCTTCAGCATTACGAGAAGGGAAATAAAATGGCACTTTTGCCCTAATGCGAGGCATTCAACCAGTGACAAGGTTAAACGTTGCGCCAGAGATCCTCTTCTGGTTTATAACGCTACGTGGAGGCGTCATATGGCTCGACGCAGCATGCGAAGCAACTGCTGCTGACATACATCAGGAATGGCGTTGCAGGCGTCGTACCTCGCTGTCGCGCGACGCGAGACCGACGGGAAAAGGGTCGACATTAATTGCGCCCAGTGAAGGGATGCGATAATTTAGCTTGACAAATACTGTTCTTGCCGCCCGTACCAGTGTAGGCACCACGGTGTGTGCGCGTTACGTTAAGGCGGAACGCTGCCCCCGCGCCGTTGCTGAACTGATAGAGTGGAACGGTGTGTCCACTTGGCTTCATCGTTTTCGCAACCGACCGCACTGCGCATCTCTGGATACCTAACCTTATCCACACGCGCACACCCCTCGAGTGCCCGTATAATTTCCGTCACTATAAAACCATGGGGAACCTGTGATGAAACTGTCCTTGCGCTTTTTCGTAAACGAAATGCGGGATGTAAGAATGGTAGCGTCCTTGTAGGAGAGTTGAAATTCTGGGCCTGTTGGTACATCATTCATAGGAAAAAGGAAGGAAGGAAAGAGTGGAGAAGGAAAGGCAGGGAGGTTAACCAGTTCAGCACAACCGGTTTGCTACCCTAGACATGGGAGCAGGATGAGGGGGAATGAAAGATGGGGAGGAGAGAGAGAGCACACACATCGTCAGTTACAGTCCGTCACTCTTGCGTGGTACGTGACATCACTGTCACAGCCGCTTGTCCAAGCCTGTTTCTTTTAAAAACCGAAGTAGTCCCTTCGTCGCCTTCAGCTGCGATGTCTTCTGTCGACGACATGTGAGAATCACTTCAACTGACATTGGTCTGTTGTCAAGGTGCGCTAGAACGGAGGCCAGGGACTGTCTCTGAACATTATATTCAGTACAGTCGCATAGAATGTGTTCTAGCGTCTCCTCGCAAAGACGGGCATTCCAAAGAGCGTTGTCGGCCATTCCAATCAGAAATGAATAAGATTTAGTGAATGCCACCCCTAGCCATAAGCGATAAAGCATAGTAGCCTCCTTCGGCGGAGTCCAGTTGTACAGAGATGCATCAAAGAGGGCAGGTGGTATTGACGATTGCTCCGGTTGGTCTGGCCGCGTGGTGTGCACCATAGAGAGAGCGTGATCTGAGGTGGAGTGACTGTAATAGGAAAAACTAGTCAGAAAGACGAAGGAGAAGAGAAAGCCTTGCTGGGAAATAGCTGTTTTCAATTAAGCACAGTTACTAGTCCAGTCGTTCTGGTGTGAATTCCTAATTTCTCTTGTCCTTCGCCTTTTTGATTGGTTTTTCCTGTAAATGGTAGTGTCAACAAAGTCGTCGTGTGTAAAAGTGAGCCACATTACCGTGTGTAGCGAGTTCAATCTACAAAAACTCGCATTCAATGGTTTCTAATGCCAATGTTTGAAAATCCTAAGTAAAGCTTTGGAGTCGCCGGTCGGCTGCCGTGCCCTGGCAAGCAGCTAGGCGTTGGTTCAAGCCATATATTGAAGTCCTGCACGGTCTTTTTGTGCACAAATGCTGCATAAATACAATGCCCACAACCCCGCACACGCGAACATGCGCTCAACGATTCTGCTGAAGATGCTGACACCTGCGGAAGAGCCGGCTGGAAGGTGAGGGGAAGGGCTGCTCGCAAATCGCTTGGCAAGGATGAAGAGCGTGTGGCAGTGTGCGGCAAGAATACATCGTCGCACTAGTAATGAATAACCGCATACAACATTAGTGGTAAATGTCATGGCTAAATAGAAAAAAAATACATCATCGCACTTGAATGAAATCGCATAGTTGTACGAAAATTGTTCTGTGTTCCACTGCTATTTCCACCATTCATTCATTCATTTTTATTAGGTGATAGCCGATATTTGGTGCCCGTGAAGGGCATCACTTGAGAGTCTTTGCAATGCGTTACTGCCGTAACGCGCTCAGAAAGGGCTCTGTGAATCAGGCTTTCCCAAAGGGCTCAGTGAATCAGGCTTTCCCACACTAGGAAACTATGACAGGAGAAGCCTGCTTGCCAAGTCCTGTGCGTTGTACAGCGTTGCAGCGCGCGCCCGTGCGTGCGTGGTAGGGGGTACGCGTGCATTTTTTTTTTTTTTTTTTTTAATGGTGGTTGGGTTTAGGGTGGGTGCACGTGTGAAACAGCCATAATCCCGTATAGCATCTTGAGCATAAGCTTCTGCGCACGACGCTGGCCGTTTTCGCGCGCGATATTCCAAATCACGACGCATTATAAATAAGGCACATGTTGTAGTTTATCTCCGTTGTACTTTTTTTCCAGACCTGCCTCCTGTATTATTCCCCTCCCCCCCCCCCCCCAACTCTCTGCTGATTGAAGTCCAGATGTCGGCCTTAATATGGTACTTTTCGGTTTATTATTTCCCTTTCTGTGTTGACAACCTATAAGCAGGCTAAGAAAACTAAAGGCCGTGCAACGAAACTGATGGAGCGAATTATGGGCCTAATGTTAAGGTAAAAAAAAAAAAAAAGACTAGTAATGATGAGAAGTAAAGCGCGTTTAGTTGATATTCTAGTACAAGGACTAAGAAGAATAGCTGAAAGTTACCACATAACCGTTTGTCTGTTACAATGTACAAAACGGCTACCGAATGAAAAGGTAGGCAGTCAACTGCGGCAGAAGACTAGGTGGAGTGACTGTAATAGGAAATATGCAGGTACTTGTATACGATGGATTGGGTTGACGCAGGAAGGAATCGGAACCATGTAGTTAAATGATGGCTTCAACAATGTGTTTAAATATATTAGGGGGGGAGGGGGTTCTACGCCGGCGGCCGCTGCGTAGGGCGTGCCTGAGCGCGGTCGCGCGGGTCATATATCTTGAAAGCGATCTGCGATTGGGGCAGTCTACGGGCGTCGAGGGCTAATAGCTTCGTGTGCGCTGTGTTCTCGCCGCTTAGTTCGCGTTGAAGTGAGAGGCAGAACGAAAGTCAAATGCCGCGCCTCCCCATGCCAGCGTTTTGACGAGTGTCCGCGGTCATCGATTGAGATTTGTTCATGTTTGCTTGCTTGTTAATTTAGTTGGTAAGCGAATGTTTACAAGTTTATAAGGCCGATAAAACTACCATCCTTACCTCGTATAGCTGCTTCGCCTTTCGATGCTTCGCCTTTCAAGCGAAACTGCGCAGTTTTTTTTTTTTTTTTTTTTTTGCACACTGTCAATTATTCAGAAGGAGTGATAACAGGAAGTCGGAGAAGTGTCCTTGAAAAATTATAGCCCGTTAAAGCACCACTAGAGGGGAAACAAAAAAGTTCGCCTTGCGAAACATATCAATGCTCGTATGTTAGTCCACGCAGCGACAAAATAATCTAGCTGATTAAATGACACACACAACGATGTAAGATTATTTTCTACTTTGCCTTACGAGATTTAGTTTCGGACGAATGACATATTTGTGGAAGTGGTGGAACTTAATTAGAACGCGAGCCGTGTCGCCGTGTGTGATGTGTTCGTGAAACGCTTAACACATGTGCAGGTAAAAGGAACTGCTATAACTTCAGCGATCACAAGTTGGCAGCTGTATACTATAGTGCTTGAAAAATCATTGTACCAAGATGTCATAAATTAATGACAGGTATATGGCTTAATCCTAAATTGAAAAATAAAGTAAACGTGACGAGGCATAATTTCACTTATGAAGGTCTCGACTATTATGTGCAATTTTAAAAATTAGGGTTTTGAAGAAGCCTAGAGAGTGAGCCTTCCCTTGGTATCTTCACTTTTTTTTTTCTGTTTAAGGAGACGTGCTTTGGAAAGGGGGACCGCACTTCAGGTTGTCGCCCCAAACTGACATGTTTTGACGATATCTTGATCGCAAGAAGGGAATGCATTTTGCAATCGCATCACATATTCGTGGCTTCTAACCCGCCAGCTAGCATGATGGTTGACGCTATTTGATAAGCAAGAAAATAAAATTTATGGAATAATGTTCTATGTATTTCCCTGTCTAGTTCAATTACACGTGTATACGCACTGAGTAAGCATTTTGTAGATGTGTTGGTGAAATCAGGTTTCCTATGAATGGGTATGCTGTATTGACCAGGAATGTGCTCTATCATCCGAGTGTTCGCGCAATGCTTCTTTTGAGGGGTGGTGACCATTTTCACAGCACATATATGCAGATATATAGGCAGAGGAACCAAAATTCATAAAAGGTTTCTTTTAAAAATTAGGGCAGCTTCACACTAGTGGTGCGAAGACTGGGCAAACAGCGAAGCTGGCGACCCCACCTTGCTTTATCTCGGTTCGGCTAAGTTTTTGCCAGGTTATTCTTCGAGACTCGGCCACATTTTGCGCAAGATCACCCCGGAATCACCGACAGCCCAAGGAGCAACGAACACTCAGTCATTAAAGTATCTGGACGCTTCTGGACGCTCAAACGCTTTTAATCGGTTTCGCGGGCTCATAACTCCGGATCTTCTGCGAATCGCCGACGTTTCGCCGACGTTTAGCCGCCGCTTCGGCGGCGCGATACTCGGGATCGGACCGAAGTCGTCTCACTCGCTCTCAAGTAGCGGCGCCGCGGCTTTTGCGCCGCGCTTCCTCTTCTTCGGGAGTGACGCTCTTCTTTGGCCGCCCCATCTTCGCGGTGATGAGCTCGGCGCTGAGACAGCGGGGCTATTGTGTCGCCGCGGCCGCAACGCGGAGCTATATATCCCGTGGGTCGGCGCAGTGACGTCACGGCTTAGCTCCGCCTCTGCGCAGCCGCGGCAACCACTCCGCACGGCGCGGTGACGTCATGGCTCGGCAAAGCTAAGGCGAAGCGATGCGGCGCGCGCGATGACGTCACGGCTCACGCAGCTGTGACGAGGCTCGGCGCGGTCGGCGCTGCTGGGGCGAGGCGATGCTAGACAACGCATGGTGACGTCGTCGGCAGGCGGAGCTTTTGCAGCGTACAGTCGATGGACCATCCTCGAGCTTAAACAGCTTCGCTAGTTCACAGGGGTACGAGGGGCGTTCAATAAAGATTTCCCCTGACCCACTTCCTGTAAACGGAGATCAACGAATCCCGACCACGGCGGCCGCATTTCGATGGGGACGAAATGCGGAAACACCCGTGTACTTAGATTTAGGTGCACGTTAAAGAACCCCAGGTGGTCCAAATTTCCGGAGTCTCCCATATCCTCATAATCAGATCTTGGTTTTAGGACGTAAAACCCCATAATTAAATTTTTTCAACGAAACTTTGCAGATTTATTAGTCCTTCTCTACATAGGTGCAACCCAGGGACACACACTTCTACCAACTTTTTATGCAACTGTAAACACCTCGCTTGTATAAGTCGACAGGTTGCTCCAAAAGCCATGTTGTGACTTCAGAAATCAGTCTCATCATCTGTAAAATGCTTGCCCTTCGAATATGACTTCATTGTTAGAAAGAGGTGGAAGTCCGATGGTGCGAGGTCGGATGAATGAGGGGGATGCGGTAGAATTTCAAAGCCGCAGCAGCGTGCTTCCATCTGGGCAGCATGGGAGTTGTGAACTGGGGCATTGTCTTGCAGAAGGCGGACACCTTTGGTGAGCATGCCACGTCTCTTGCTTTTGTTGTCCTCCCGCAATTTCTGCAGCAGTGAAGCATAGTATGCCCCAGTAATCGTGGCACCCTTTGCTAGGAAATCCATCAAGACTACTGCGTGCTGGTCCCAAAAGACTGTGAGCATGACCTTGCCCGCCGAGGGCTGGGCGCGTGCCTTCTTTGGAGGCGGTGAGTCCAAGTGCTTCCATTGCATCGACTGGACTTTAGTCTCGGGATCATATTGATGGACCCAGCTTTTATCCTGTGTAATCAGTCTTTTAAAGAAGTCCTCCTGGTTTCCATGGCACATGGTCAAAAGAGCCTGGGAGCATTCGACTCGTTCCTGCTTTTGGAAAGGTGTGAGCAACCGCGGAACCCAGCGAGCGGATACCTTACGCATATCAAGATGGTCCTGAATGATTTTTTCCACGGACCCCACACTAATCTTGACATTTTGGGCTAGGCCTCGAGCGGTTACGCGGCGATTTTCCAAAATGGCGGCCTCCACTTGCTGGATGGTATGTTCATCGATAGCGGAGTGGGGTCGCCCTGCACCGAAGTCTGACCGCATTTGAATTGATGATGCCACTTCTTCACTACATCATATGATGGGGAATCCTCCCCATAAACCTCTTTTATCTCATCGAACGTCTCCCTTGGAGTGCGGCCTTTCAAGTACAGGAACTTGATGACTGCTCTGTATTCCACTGCGTCCATTATCACACCTCACACCACTTCAGCACTTGTAAAAGAAAGACCGTTATTAGTTCAGAGTTGCACATTGGCACGTGACCTATAGTGACTTATCTCATTACACATGCGCAGTTTGAGCATCCTGCAATGAATAGAAGTGAGTGAGGGGAAATCTTTATTGAACGCCTCTTGTGTACACGTGCCATTACGCTTGGACCCTTTCTGCACTACCAATAGGATCGGCCTACAATTCGGCGTAACACCTGACGGCAAACGCCCAGGTTAAACAGCTTCGCTGTTAAAAATTATGCACATCTTGGAACCTATGTGAAACAATGCTTTCGTGAAGCCGTTATTCAAATGTGTATACGTGCGATTGTGGCCTAATGGTTAGAGCGTCGGGCTGCTGATGAACGGACCTCGGTGCCCCAGACCGAGATTCGATCGCATCATCAGGCTCGCAATTCAGTTCTCTCTCTCTTCTTTTTAACGTATGAGCGATTCGGCAGGACTGCAGCACCCACCAACGGTTGTTAAATTCCGGAAGGGTTCGCTGAGAAAGCTTCACTTTAAAACAGAAGACATTGGAGAGATTTCAGATAACAACGCGATAGAGATACCAGGCCACGCAACATGTTCCTTGTGCGAAAAACTTGTACGGAACTTTATTTGTTACGTTTTTGAGACTCCAGAAGTACGTTTTTGGCAGCAAGTCATCTTTTCGTCCACTTTTATTTCCCTTTTCTTTATTATTTTTCACATTTCAATTTCAACAACAGTTGATTTCCGCCGATGCTTTCCTTGGCTTCAGTGTCTGTTGGCTTTACCGTACATGATCATGATCAAAATCGCGCCTCTCGGTTTTCCCTTTCTCTCGCGTATATATATATATATATATATATATATATATATATATATATATATATATTGTAAGCACATTTAACCTACTTCTTCGTTCTCATTTGTATATAGCCATCATCATCCCTGTTTCTCTTCTTCTTCGTGTTTGAGCCTGGGCCGTGCCGGTGGAATAAACGGGACGGTGAAAGACGGAAGACGACCAGGACAGGCAGCAATGGCAGACCCGTTTATTCCACCGGCACGGCCCAGGCTCAAACACGAAGAGAAACGGGGATGATGATGACTATATACAAATGAGAACGATGAAGTACGTTAAATGTGCTTAAAAAAAATATATATATATATATATATATATATATATATATATATATATATATATATATGTATATATACGGGCCCTAGACCCGTATTCACAAACATCTCTTGCGTTATAATTGTTCGCCAGAGAAAATTTCAGCCAGTCCTGACGGTGGACATATTAGCGACGGCGACCCACCAGTGACAGTGCAGTACTCACGAATCAAACGCTTCGTGAATTCGGCCCGCGGATCGTATTATCCGCCAGGACCACGGACGAACGGCCAATGTTTGCTGAAGGAGAGTGAGAAAGCGCACGGCTCTGACACCTGTGAAGCTGGCACTCTTTTCCAAAGGAAAGATTTCTTTACTTATTGTCATATAGCTTACCCGGCACATCTACACATCGCTATTTGAGGTGCAACGTCGAACGTCTTCCACGTCGTATAAAGCGCGCTGTATCGGCGCAAGATTATAATTAAGCAGTCTACCCGTGGCCCTCCGTCCCGCAAGTTTTCAGCGCGTTTTCAGCAATAGAAGAGGTCAAGAGGGTAGCCACAGCACAGAAAGGTGATCCTGGACTGTCGTGGAATCTTTCTGCTAGACGATATAGTGGTCCGAGCAATTTTAACTTTCCCTGTGATAGCTCCCATTCTCTGCCATTTCTCTCAAGAGCGTCACCAACAAGAGGGCAGGTCACACCCGTTTGTTACAAATATGTGCAACAACCCGGGATAGCAAGCAAAGAAAACTTGGATTTCAAAATCACGTTGCGGAAGCATATGTCAGAAGCAATATGTCCTTTCTATTGTACCTATACTTCAACTTGTGCGATTAAAAGCCACCATTCAGCTGGGAAGCACTTCTTCATTTCAGTGGTCATATATAGGTCTCCGACTAACGACAAACTAGTTGATGGTTACCGATTTTAAACGTTTACGCATGTATTACTAACATGTCTGCCCTACGACGCGATACGTTGAAAACCGTATTAATGGGTCTGCTATTTCTAAAAGCCGGGATGATGGTACGTATTTACAAATAAGGTAGCATATTGAGCCACAAGTGAAGGCAATGCGTGGATGAAAAGCTCCACAAAAGGTGGACAGCCTGAACCGAGAACCGTTATTTTTTTCTTTTCGGTTTCAATCCGGAGTGAAAAAAATCGTAACGCTCCGGTTCAGTTCCGGTTTGAGCAAAAATAAAAACTGACCCGGTTTTCGGGTCAGTTCCGGTTCCTTGATCAGCACAGCCCTAGTCTTAATTCGTGCAGCAAGCTTGCATTTGACTTCTTTTGGTGGTGGATGGTAACTTAGTGGGGCTGATAACTGGTGGGTGGACTTGGCAGCGCCCAATATGTTCCAGTATTCTCTCGCAATAGTGTATACACTAGAGCATTAATTAGTGTCTGGTCGAGAAAACGGAATGGACACTTGCAAGACATTATTGTGCGCCATCTTTGCCTCCTCGTCGGCGAGCTCCTGGTGAAGCTTCTAGAAAGCTATTGTGCTTGAAGGCGTATATTTGTGGCATTGAGGATATTTAGGTAGCCTTCTGTTTCTTTTTTTTTTTTAATTGTGCAATTCCGCACAGAACAGAGCCGGTCGCCAGTGCATCTGTTACGGGTAGCATGTGCAAGCCAAGAATGCTAGTTCGCATTGAGCAACATATTTAGAATGAATGCCCGCGGCAGTGGATCTATCCACACACCTCCATAGGATCACGAAATGAGCCACCAAATTATCTGCGCGTTTTTGTTTCATTTCTTTTTTTTTCTTTTTGTGGCAGTGCATATTATTGTGCTGCCTAATTTTATGCCAATACGCTGGCCGATGCGCTGGCAGGTAGGCAGTCTTTCGCATGACTCCTGCCCGCATTAGTGTGGCTTCATCGGCATTACCGCTTGCCCTCACATGTTTCTCCCTCGCAAACTTCTTGGGTGATCTTCTCCAAGCGTTCCCGGAACGTCGCAGGTGGGGATAAACCTTGGGAGAGAAGCGCCGCATTTTGGAGACCGCGCGAGCCGATTTTCGAAAAAGAAAAAGGTGCAGCGTGGGCGCACGCTTAGTAGGAAAGAGGGAAAAGGTACGAAAGAGGCGAGGGCACCACCGACGCTTTGTATCAGGGCGGCGCCGCGTCGTCGTCAAGGTGACGGCGTTGCGCAGCTTCGGACGTTCCTCGATGGATGGCGCCACTAACGAATGGCGAGCCGCTCGTGCCTACGGCCATTTGTTGCAGACTGGATGCCGGCCGCATACTTTGCGATGTGTGCGTGTGTGTTTGCGTTTAGGGCAGTTGCTTTGGCGATGGTGGTCGCTCCCCGATAGCAACCTTCCCCCGCCCACAGCACCGTACTCTTTTTGTTCATTCTCTCTCTAGTTCTATCTCTCGCTCTCAGGCTTGTTGCCCGTCTTGTTGCAGTCGCGCCGTCGTTTTCTCGGTGCCCCGGCCAGAACTGCTCCACCTCTTCTCCCCTTCTTCTGTGCCCATCGTGGCGCCGTCATTACGTGACGCTGCCCTATAATTAGAGTGTCAGGGACGATATGATGACATGCTTTCTCCCTGTATTTGTTCTGCTTCGGGAAAATTATGCCCACGATAAGGGCTCCTTCCTCTTCAGCAATGTGGCCATCAAATTTGCCCTTCTTGTGCATTCGTTCTTTTCTCGTCGCTCTATTTTTTTTCTCTCTCTTTATTCCTTCGGCGTTTTGTTGCGCCCAGAGAGAGCGCTGCGTAGTCCAGGAATGACCCTCTCCTTAGCTAACTCCTGGTTGAACCATCAAGCAACTTGCTTGCATATTTCTTTTTTTTTTCTTTTTTTATCTGTAGTGGTTGCATTACACCGTTCCTCTTCTTTCTTTCGTGCAGCCTGGTTCGGGCATGCTGCTGGACCATTTTTCGTGGCTAGTTCGCGAACCCTGTCAGCGATTATTACACAAGCGGTCGTGTACGTAGCAACGGACGCTGGATGTTGCCTTTGCGGCAAGCATTAAAGCGCTCGCGTGTATTTATGATGCAGATAAGCGCACGGACTGTGCCCTGCTTTGATTTTAATGGCGGTCGAGGCAAGCACATCGGTGCCTCCTGCGCCGGATTTGTAGATGCCGTGCAGTGCTCGAGATAATAGAGGCGTACTTCATCGAAGCATAACTGCGAAAAACAAAGATTGCTTTCCCTGGAATTTGTCTTCTTTGCAATACGCAAAGGCGTGTTGCTACACTTTTTACACATTTTACTTCCGCTTCTATTCCTACCTGAAAGTCAGGGTGACGTGTTTCTTTTCTCCAGGCAAGTCGCTACCGGTAGTACTTTTGTGAGCAAAAAAGCATAGCTCGACATTTCGTTTACGTGTTAGTGCGACACTCTCTCTATCGTTGCTGAAGTAATAACTCTGCAGAAGTGTACTTGCAGCCCTGTGTACCCAGCTAAATCTGTTTATGAAGAAGAGTTTTATCTCATCAGAGAATAGAAAAAAAAAAAAAAAGTGGATGCTGCCTCTTCAACCTCTAGTAAAGCATTTTACTCTCAAAAGGGTGTAGCTAGACTCCAATTCAAAACGAGCACCTGAGCCAAATGAGAATCAATGGAGTTGATGAAGGGTGTAGAAAAGGTGCATATTACATACCTACTCCTATTACAGCATTCTTACTCTCTAAAACGTGAATACGGCTAAAACAAGCACGTATAATTTAAGTGACAATGTAGTGGATGTATAGGAGGTGCACTTTAAACCTACACTCGTGTAACCATATTTTACTCTTGAAGAGATGTGTACTCTGTTTCAAAAGAAGCACATACTTGTCAAGTGCGAAAGTAGTTGATGACGGTGAGTCGTAAAAGCCTTCCAGGCGCTGCATTTCCTTGACTCAACTTCTCAGACCACAGACAATTCCCCGACAACTGGTAGCTCGAAACATATTCATTCCGCTACCTCCCCCCTCCGCTTCATTCTTTTTTCGTTCACTGGTGCTGTTTAAGAAATGACAGAGCGTACATATTCAACAAGAATGTGATTATCACATCATGGTTATTCCGACAGGGCGTCACTCGTCCGAGGAGACAGAGGGGAAAAATAAAAACGCAGGCACTGCCCTCAGGGGTAACAAGAGTTGGTCGTTGTGTGCGGCGGCGCCACTTTGTTACGTGTGCAAACACCGTGCAGCTCCATTCCGCCACGCCTGTCAACGCTCCCTCCCCTCCGCGAAAATACTCATTCGCTCGTTCGCGCCAAACCGGGCCTGGAGGGGTAAGGGGGCAGCACGTGCCCGAGGGGGGCTGGTGAGAAGGAAGTGCCGCTGCGGAGCGCTGCGTTCGCTCGGGCAGCAGCAGCAGGTTGCTTGCTGCGTGGCGCCATCTATCGACGGAATGACGACACTGAAAAGGGCGCGCTCGCGCACGCACCTCGTTAATCTCGAACGCAGAGGCGAGGAGGCACGTGCGTGGAGAGGAGGCGAGGCGGGGCACTGGCGCCGCCACTCTCGCAGCCTCTCCCGAGGAACGCGCTCATTGGTCCGCCCAGCTTTGTACTTGCTCGAGGATAACGCGCGGCGGGGAACCCTCGAGTTTCGAGAAAGAATGCGCCCGGGCCTCTGTCATATAGGTGCTGTCTGCTTGTTAGTGCCGTCATTCGTGTGCCGCGTGTCGACTGTGATGGCCCCCGGACGGGTATCGTAGCCGAACTCATCAGTGCGAGCCCAGTGAATCGCGACTGTAGTTTGCTCCGAGGCGCGGTCATGGCGACGTCGTCTGCTCCGAGGCGCTCGGCCTCCGCCGCCGTCTGCTTCTGTCCGCGGCGTCGAGCGGCGGCCGTGGCGGCGGTGGTGGTGGTGGTTCTACTCCTGCCCGTGTGCCGCGCGGTCACCGATACCGGACGGATATGCGAACCCATCCGCATCGAAATGTGCAAGGATATCGGATACAACGTCACCGGCATGCCCAACCTGGTCGGCCACGAGCTCCAGCAGGACGCTCAACTGCAACTGCAAACCTTCAAGCCTCTCGTCCAGTACGGATGCGCATCTCAGCTCAAGTTCTTCCTCTGCTCCGTGTACGTTCCCATGTGCACCGAGAAGGTGCCCCAACCCATCGGTCCGTGCCGGCCGCTGTGCGAGAGCGTGCGCTCCCGGTGTCAACCCGTGCTCCAGGAGTTCGGATTTCCCTGGCCCGCGGCGTTGAACTGTTCCAAGTTCCCGCCACAGAACAACCATCGGCACATGTGCATGGACGGGCCTGCACCGGACGAGAGTGACCGCTACCGACCGGGACTGCGGCCTAAGCCCCAGCGGCCGAACCGAAAGCCGGTGGTCGAGAGGCCCCGGCAGCGCGGATTGTGCGACGCGTACCACTACGGCGAGCGCTACTTCTACTACATCAACAGCACGCAGCGTTGCGCTCATCTGTGCGATCGAGACATCCTGTTCACGCAGGAGAACAAACGCTTCGCCGAGATCTGGACCACGCTGTGGGCCTGCTTCTGCTTCTTCTCCACACTCTTCACGCTCATCAACTTCCTGATAAACCCGAGTCGCTTCCACTACCCGGAGCGCTGCATCATCTACCTGAGCGGCTGCTACAACGTCTACAGCCTGGCGTATTTCGTGCGTCTGCTTCTGGGCCGCTCGAGCGTGTCCTGTCACATGGACAGCCAGCACGAAGTGTCCATCCTCATCCAGGAGGGCCTCGACAACATCAACTGCACGGTGGTGTTCATGCTGCTCTACTACTTCGGAATGGCCAGCGCCACTTGGTGGGTCGTTCTCACCGTCACCTGGTTCCTGTCGGCCGGCCTGCGCTGGAGTCACGAGCGCGTCCAGAAGCACATGACCGCCTTCCATTTCTTCGCCTGGGTCCTGCCGGCCGTGCAGACCATTGTCATCCTGGTCATGCGCGTCGTGGACGCCGACGAACTCACGGGCACCTGCTTCGTCGGCAACCAAAACACCGCCGCCCTGCTCGGATTCGTCGTGCTGCCGTCCAGCGTGTACCTCTTCGTCGGCGCCCTGTTCCTTCTCTGGGGATTCATAGTCATGCTGCGCACACGCGACGCCATCGCGATGGGTCACGCGCCCAAGGCCGACAAGCTGGAACTGATCATGATCCGCGTCGGCATCTTCGCCGTCCTCTACATGATCCCGGCCACCTGCGTCCTGGCGTCGTACATCTACGAGTACACGTACCGCGACGCCTGGCAGGCCGCGTCTTCGGCGCTTAGGCCTAACGTGGAAGTGTTCACGCTCCGCATCTTCATGGCGCTCGTGGTGGGCATCACGACGGGCGTCTGGACTTGGTCGAGCCGCGCGTCGCTCAACGCCTGCCGGCGGCCCACGTCGCCGCAGTACGTGGAGCACAAGCCGCCGCAGCACAAGGTCGTGTTCACCGCCGCGCACGTCTACCAGCAGCAGCAACAGCAGAAGCCCATGCTGAAACGAACTGTGTCGGCGGACAAGCAGCAGTACAAGCGAGTGTTCAGGGTGAAAGGTGGTTCCGAAACGACCGTCTGACGGTAGTGGAAACTCGCCGCGAACTGCATCATCCTCGAACAATTGAGACATCGTCCTGCCAGTGCACTTTTTTTTTTTTTCGTTCTCCACGTGTGAAGTGCCTAGCACACACCATTTGGATTACTCATCATCATCATCATCACCACGTCGGACTCTTTACCTGCGCTACGTCGAGAGACTCTGGTACGAGGTCATCAGCTGCGGCGAGAACCCTTCCTTTATTGCATTTAGAACTTGCCGACGAAAAGGCTCCCCAGTGAATATCTGCCCATCAGGGTCGCGTGCGATCCTCCCTTGTACATAGTGTAAATAGCAGTCATTTTGTACATACTGTTTCATAGATACATAGCATAACTGCATTCTAAAAGGCCTCGTAGGGTGCGTAACGCACAGAGAGCACGGGCTGAGCCCGATCCGAACACGTATTTGTACAGAGCCGTTTAGCTGTGGCGAAATATATGCTGTTTGATATAACTGATGTCTTCCTCCTGTGTTTTCAATCACCATATTTCGGTGCCATTCGTGAGCTTGCATAGACAAGCTCCCCGCCGTCGTTGAAAGCCTTGTAGTTGCTTTCAAGGCGTCATCTTATTGCTTGTACGAATTGTCCCGTCGACCAGCGACTGTTTAATTCCTACCATTGCTGACAAACGTCATGTGTATTATCAAGAGGAGCGCTGCGCCGTGGGTTGATGTTTGTGGTGAGGAAATAAGAGCTGGCGTAGGCAGTCCGCTTCATTTCTCTGCTTACCGCTCTTAATGTGGTCGTCCGGTAACTTTAAATTTGAAAAAAAAGGGGCCCTCATATGATATGTCGCTTTAGGCAGACGTAGGCCGATCAAAGAATGGCGCCATCGAAGCGTATTTCGAACCAATATGCGTGGGAACACCTTATGCCTTTTTGAAGTTCCCGCGATGGGAGTGGCCCGTGACGTCATAGCTGTTCCTTGGTCCCCGGACGCCGCACACCTCGCCTCGCGCTTTCATCCCGCCATTTTCGCGTTCCTTGTGAGCATAACTAGCTAGGTAGTATTTCTTTTCTTTTTTTCTTCTGGCAGCTTTCCACATGCGCATAATGGTCAAGCCATCTGTGACGTCAAATTGCGTTGGCATTCCCGTATACTGTCGGGTCTTGTATTCAATAATTTTTTTTTTTTTTTTGAGGGTGATTCGGTGCCTGGAAACGGATGCTTTCCGGTCTTTTAGACGAATGAAAACACGACCAACTTGACGTTTATAAACTGAGGGTTCCTTTAGCAAACATCCCTCGCTGAAAATTTGGAAACTTTTCGCGCAGTATTCGCATCACCTTTAGGTAATGGTCACGGCAGGGCTATTTTTCGCACTCGTGCCAAGTGGCATTGCTTTTGCGTGCACCTCACCCGACGGTGAATATATCTACATGACGTCACACTCTGCAGCTTCTGTATAGACTTGCGTCGACGTCATCACGGACGCCATATTGGAGGACCTCTCTCGCAGTTAAAAGCTATAAGCCCTTTACCTACTCATTTAATTTCAGTCAGCACATTGTAAGGTCCTGCGAGGTTTTGAGCGGGTACCATGTGTGGCATCCCTCTTGTTACCTGAAAACGATCTATTGAGAGCACTGTTCGTGTTTCCAGCGTAATGTATAAGTGTACTATACGAACATGCGTAACCATGCAAGAATAGTTAAAGTCTGGAGATTTACGACGCACCAAAACCATGACCTGGCATACCGTAGTGTGCCACTCCGGATTAATTTCGACCACCTGGGGTTCTTCAACGCGCACCGAATGCACGATATAGTTGTATTCTACAACATATTCAACATGATAGTCCCGAGTCGTTTTCCAGTTAGAAACACATAAGGTTGTTTCTTCAGAAGTTTGCATTGTAATACTATTCGCTGCCGTTAAGCACAATGCACCCTTACTGTTTAACGACGTCCCTCGCGTACTATAGTGACCTTGCAGGACGTAAACCATACGCGCAGATTCATAGCCTTGTAGAGACCCTTAGCGGTGGTCCAGTCGCTATGGCGTGCTGCTGCAGAGCGCGAGGTCACATGTGCCATTCTGTCTTCTGCCGGTTGATCTAAACGGATGAGGACGTACAGGGCACAACCTCCATATAGCGAATTCTCGATATAACGAAACAAGATACAACTCCAAGAGGAGTACGTGCCTTCGATAGCGCAGCTCTCCCAAAACGAGAACGGCAACGAAATGACCACCACACTTCCTTTGCACATCGCAATGAGGTGAAGCTTTATCAAGTTGTTTTTTATCAAGTTGTTCTGCCACACTAACATGCCACTAGTTATCTCTTCCACGTATGAAATGCCCTTCCGATTCCACCACGATGGCACACTGGCTGTGGCGCTATTCTGGTGAGGACCAAGGCTGCGGGTTCGTTTCCAATCCGCGGCAGTCACGTTTCTACGGAGGCGGAATGCAAAAGCTCTCGTGTACCGTGATTTGGATGCACGTTAAAGAACTGCAGGTGGTGAAGTTTATTCCACAGCCCCCTCCACTGCGGTGTTTCTCACAACCCACTGTGCGGCCTTCGGGTAGTCAGATCCCATAACTTAACTTGATTTTATCCTTGGCAATGACGTCAACAACTTTACAATCCTTGTTTAACAGAATGGTGTCGGCTCCTACTCAGTCGAAGGGCAAATGGGAGGGAGGGTCCGGTTGTTTTGCGCAGCTTGCAGCAGCTACACATAATAGACAGCGACCAGCTGCCGGTATCACTTGACTTTTTAATGTCGTTGTTGGTTTACGACTGCTTCTGGTTCACCGTGGAACGGTAAAAAAAATAATAACAGTAATAATAAAACAATTTAAAAAGCCTGAAGTTTTCGCGAGGTGATGGGAACAATGTTTTGAATGACGGATAAGATCGCCGCGGAGTGCGTCAGCACAGCTGCTAGTTGCAACAGGGTACACTAATTATTATCATGTAATCACCTAACATCATTTCGCCGAATTTCAAGAAGGCAAACCTTACGCATTTATCTTCGTTGTCTTCGTGTAGCGTACGTTAATTTCCATTAGGTAAGGCGAACAACGTAACTACGCGTTACGATTATAGGAGGAGTATCTATAGGTTTTAGATACGTCTACTTATCATAGGTTATAGTGAGAGAGAAAATTATAGGTTAGACAGATAACTTTATTTAATGTAGGTTATTGAGTGATCAAAAAGCCCCTTCACACCAGAGGCTCGCTTGCCGCTCACATCACTGTTGATCCGACGTAAGCGACCAACTAACGTTCATTTACAATGTATCATGGGGTGTCAGTCAGCTACTAGTGGCAGAGAGAAGACGCTGAGCTTGACCTTAGAGGCGAGTGCGGCGGGCGTTGATCACACTGCGATTAAATACGTGTTAGATTGACCGCTGCGGTGTTTACACTTTGTTTAAGAGGTAGGCGGGACCTGTTACAGTTCACATTTAGATGATTTCTGTCTGGTGACAAGGAAGCATTCAAACAGCTAACGAGGGCAAGACACATACATAAGGTAATAGCTGCTGGGAAAAAAACAACAACTAGTAAATCGGAAATTAGTTTCTTTCTTTCTGTGCATCGGCACTATCTTCGCCTCTGCTAGCGCAGAGATTCGTTGATCTGTAGTGTCTACAGTGCCGAAGCAATACAGGGGCTATCAGAGACGCCTTAGTGGAGGGTTCCAGGGTAAGTTATACCACCTGCGGTTCCTTAACGTGCACATAAATAGGATTACACGAACGTTATGTTGCATTCCGCACCAATCGAAACGTGGAAGCCCCGGCTGGGAGTCGAACCTGCGACTTGGCGATCATCAACAGAGCGCCATTTAGCTGCTGAGCCTACCGTGGCTGGCTGGGAAATCACGTGCTCTCCCGTCAGATGACGTTACCACGAAGACTGCGTGTATAGAGATGGTCCAAAGCTGTACGGGATGCAACAGTCAAGCAGAAAGCTGCGCGAGGATGTATTGCTACTCCAGCCAACTTTCAAATAGTGCCGGGCTGCGGACGTTTGTAAGTGAGCTTGTCCGAGGACAGCACTCTATAAAGAAAAGAAAGATCACTTTCCAGAAGGTGCGATGCAGGATTACCCGAAGTGACGTTGCGCTTTCTGCTGATTGAGCGAATATCTAGGGCACCTGGGGCACGATCGACGCCCAGCCTGGGGGCAGAATATTGATCCCGTCATAGGGAATGTCATCTGTATACCACAGGAATGCAGGTGATGTCACAGGTATTTAATGTCATCGTGGTGCTCGACGAAGCACGAGCAGCCTCGTATATGCTTCACCATTACCTTGCGTTCCTCACGTAAGTTTTCTTCTTCTTTTTATGTTTAACTTGATGTGCACTCACGTGCACCTGTACAACATCCATACCCTTTCTTTTGTCTCCGTCTAACGCATTTAAAGTTATTGTCTTTCCATTAGAAAATGCGTTCGCTTTCGTAACACCTGCGATGAAATCAGCAAGATCAGTACTATCTTCCCCCTCCTTCTTTTCTTTAATTTATACTGCTTTCGTCCTCCCGGCATTTGTCTCGATTCTATACCTCTCCTGCACCCGACTAGCATTTATCAACGCGATCACACGAGCGCCCGACGATGATAGCCGGGAGGACATTCCAACAAGAATGATGGCGAACAAAGAAAAAGGGGGAGCCGCTTGGTTCATTCGTACTTTAGTCTCTGCGTAATTGGCCAGTGAAGCATCGGTTGGCGTCGGTAAAATGTTTATCCGGGGAGAAAGGGGAAACATGGTACCATGTGCTATTCGATCGAAGCCCGACACGCGAATATAGGTAGTTGTTGACGGTAAAGATGTCGCTCGAGCTGAAGGAATTCGGCCATGTTTAGCCTAAGCCATTAATTCATTCTCGACCGGTGTTTGAGGCTGCTACCTAGAGTATTGGGCTCACGGGGAGCCAAAATCCGGTGTCGGCTCGGCCCACTGCTGTGACGTCACTACTTTGAGCGTTCGGGCTAAGTGTCACGTAGGGGACGCTGTAACGCAGCGAATTCCTGGCGGAAATATGTCTTCGTTTCAATAGGCAGCTCTTCCTATATATACCTCGGTTTTACGCAATAGCCTTCCGCGTGCAGTGATTATGTCAAACCTATTCCTTCATCGTATCGCACGGTCAACTTGCAGCGCACTCTACCGGACCGCATATGGGTCGGCGTGCATCTGCGCACACAAGGCGCCGTGAGTCGAACAGAGTCGAAGGGCGAGGCGGGAGAGCCCCCGTTCTTTTGTGTGGCTTGTACAACAACCCTTGTGTCTCGGTTCATTTCGCCGCTGTCACGGCGCATGCAGCGCGCTCAGTCTCGCAATTTGCAGGAACACGGGGGGACTCACTCGCCTGGGCGACGTGTACACCCCCTTGGCGGCAACTAATAACAGCCAAAAGAAAAGAAAGCAGGCCTGTAGCAAGGACCCTTCCTATAGGTTGCTGCCGCGTACGCGTGTTTCAGCGACGATGGCGGCAAGGGTGAGGAGGAGGGGGAGGAGGCGAGCGAGCAAGCAGGTGTCCCTTCATTACGGCCCCGTGATGTACAGCCGCACGATTTTCCAGGGCCGCCTTTGCCTTTGAATGATGGCTCCTGCTGCCAGACTTCCACGCCCGGCGGACCTATTTGTTTTCTGCTCGCGTTCTCCAGACCGCGGTGCGTCTCTCTCTCTCTCTTTGTTTTTGTTTGTTCGTTCGTTTGTTTGTTTCACTTGCCCCTCAGTGCCAAGGAGCCAGCATCGAGCCTCCCTGCCCGCGGAAAGGCGTTTCTATATGCTATAGTACTTCGTTTGTTTCTCTGAATGCTCGTTTGTTTTGTCTCGTCCTTTGTTTTTTTGGCGCTTCTGGGGAGCTAACCGGGACTGCTCACGCACACGCGTTTCGTTACTGGGACCGAAGAAGCCGAACCACGCTTCGAATCGCTTCTTCCGCCTCCCATAGCTTTTTCATGACTCGTTTCGCCTCGTCTCGTATTTTCGCGCTCGCTTCGGCCGCTGCTTGTAAACTATGTACGCACCCTCGAGCATTTGGCTTCGGTTTTGTTTCTCCAGCAGCTTTCGGCATGAGTCATCGCGTTGCGCGTCAAATAACTCTCGCAGAGTTCATCGCGTTCCGCTAATGATGTGGCAGGTATATCATCTATGCCCTTCCGCCCCTGCCCCCAACTTCTCTCCTTGCGCGCTCCTCGCACTCGGCACACGCGCAGCATCAACAATTTTCGTTACGTTCACCTGTCGAAGGCATTCGCGCCCCTCTCTCTGTCTGTCTATGTTCATTCGGTCTCCCATTGTTTCTCATCCTGCCATCGCATTCTGTTTCCGCCTTGCGGATATGCAAATGAGGTGCCGCGAAAATTGAGGCGATTGGCCGACGAGTGATACACACGCACGAGTCGCGCGTGGCAATATTTTACCTGCTGCGCACGGAAGCATCTCTCCGCACACCTCAACCCCTCCCCCCCCCCCCTCCTCCCTCATCTATACCCTCCATACGTCACCCGGCCATCTATCGCGCTTACGCAGCTGAGAAGAAATTGGTTCTGTCAGCCCGTGGCCCATTTTTTTTTTTTTTTTTCAATTTGCGCGTTCGTCCGCACAGATGCTTAGCATTCTCGTTGTCTTTTAGAGTGACACTAAATATCAATACTAGCCTAGTTTCCGACTGCTATGGTATTCTTTCTAAGATCTATTTTCATTAATTTGACCACATATACTTCATAACCGGTGGGGGAAATGAATGTCAAACTTTACTCCGCCACGGTGGCTCCGTGGCTATGGCGGTCGGCTGCTGAGCACAAACAAGGTCGCGGGCTCGACTCCTGGCCGTACAGGCCGTATTTCGATGGGAGGGAAATGCAAATACGATCGTGTAGTTCGATTTACGGGCGTATACCTCAAAGAGCCACAGGTAGCCGAAATTATGCGGAGGCCTCTACAGATACGTCTCCTACAGCCGCAGTATTGCTTTGGGACCCTAAACTACGACACTCACTCACTCACTCACTCACTCACTCACTCACTCACTCACTCACTCACTCACTCACTCACTCACTCACTCACTCACTCACTCACTCACTCACTCACTCACTCACTCACTCACTCACTCACTCACTCACTCACTCACTCACTCACTCACTCACTCAATCATTCCTTTCTCGAATTTAGCGCCGAGAAGTCAACGCTGGTACGCCAGTATGACGCCACGGATTTCGAAATACGTTCTCTACATGGGTCGTTCTGGCGCAGGAAAATTGCTAATTTGATTGAAATTAATGCTCACTCAATGCACAATGCATTTCTCCTTTAGGAATTAGCATTTAGGTATAGACCCGAGTAGGTGCTGTCGAAATTCACGACATCACGGTGAGCTGATGAGTGAACTAACTAAAGGTAGGCTGTCCACTCGTCTTTCGTTTCTGCGTTTACTTTTCTTTGCTTCGTCTGGCTAAACAAGGCTTTTCTCACGGTTAGTATCACTGTTTCGCTATTGCTGAGGAGTGATTTACTACCCGAGCTTAAATTAATATACTTCTTTAGTGCCCCTTTAACACGGAATTGTTTTACGCTTTGAACACCGGTGATTTCCGGACGAGCAAATATACGAGTGTGTGTAACTCAGGTGATGGCGAAAGGGCAACGTTTTGATTAACCGTCATAGTTTCTTTTGCGTGCGAATGTTTTTATGCACGAAACCTCCTACACGAACACTAATCAGCTGTATACCAGCTGCTTTCATCTATCTTCCTTCAAAACTCGAGTACTCGTCACTTTGAAGACAATTAATGGCTAAGTCATCCTACCAGCTTGGCAAAAATTTCATACTATATTCATTGACAAGGACTCTTTTCTCTTTGGCTAAATGTTTTCGCTAACACATCGTTCGCAGTCACGACCACCCGGTGACTGTACTTACGAAGCACTCTAACGTACGAAATTGTGAAGACAGGTCCAGTCAACCTTTGGTACACATCAGAATCGCTTGCTCATTTCCTTTGCACCCGGAAATTTCTGTCATGAATATTTCATAACGCGATGTGCAGGCTCCTCACATGCCCTGTGAATCATCTCACTGGCATAGTACTATCTGCAAAAGAGCATAGCTGTGCGATAGACAAGCGTGCATAAATCTATGCTTATTTTGTTTTAAAGATAACAATTGTTTATTATACACATACGTATTACACAGACAGTAACGCATGGACCCTTAGCCAGTGGCTAGTTATGGATCCATGCAAAACATCAGTGAGAGAAACTGGAATGTCCTCGGTGGTGCTTCATAGCCAGTGTTCTCACTACAGAAACAGCAGCGCTTTACAAACTGCACTTACATATTTGACTCTTACCACTACTATTTTTTTATGTCCACTGCCAGAATGAAGGCCTTTCCTTGCGGTTTCCAATTACCCGTGTCTCGTTTCGAATGACTCCGTCCTATGCCTGCAAATTTCCCAACCCCACTGCACCACCTAATCATTTGCCATCCTTGACCGAGTTTTCCTCCTCTTGTCACCGAGTCTACTACTCAACAGATTACTAACCCGCTCTACTCATTACATGACCTGCCCAACGTCCCTTGTCCCTCTTAATCTCGACTATAATCTCAGATACACACTTGTTTGTACTCTAATACACGCCACCGTCTTCCTGTCGCTTAACGTTACGCTTATCATTTTTCATTCCGTCGCCTCATTGCGCGGTGGCGTTGATATGTTACCCTCGAATTACACCATATACGGTGCCCTCACCACGCCTGCAGGCACGTTTCTTATACCTTCACCTGTGGTTAGGTTAGGTTAGGTTAGGTTAGGTTAGGTTAGCTTAGGTTAGGTAAAGTTACGTAAAGTTTTGATTCCGCATTCAAATAGTCGTTCACTTTTGCTCCACCCTCTCCCGATTCGAGTCTCTTTAGGAAGCCATACACAGGACTGACAAACGGCAAGTTGCCGACGCTCAAGTCTCCACGTATATAGAGAAACGGTGACTCTATAGCGGCAGCTGTTGCCGTCCTAAACAAAGACGGAGATAAACGTTTTTCTCGCTGTCTCGGGGGCATCGTTCTTAATGTATATATATATATATATATATATATATATATATATATATATATATATATATTCTCTGTCGTTTCAGAACTGGCGAACTCATTAGTACGCCCCGCGTGCCCGACGCGGGCTGCTTTTTTTTTTTTTTTTTGATTAACAGTCCACCGCCGCTGCGTGCGTGGATTTTACGAGTTTGCGAGTCCCGTTTCTTTCTTTTCTTTCCTGGCTGCGCGCGTGTGCTCACGCTTGAGGACGGCGATCGCTTGGAGGCAAGTGCGAACTAGGAGAGAAAGAAAGAATTACCCGTGCATACGATACGGAGAATGATAACGCGAGAAACAAACGACCGAGTTCCGGAAATTGCGTGCCGCCTCGCAACGGCCGTATATATATTTATACGTATACACTACGCTGTGGTGGCTGTTATATACAGTATGCATACTTGAAGGGTGACATTTTTTCAACGCTTTAACGACTCTGCCCAGACCCGTTTCTTTAAAAGGACTTCTGGGAGAACTGGAATGGCGGGTGTTAAATGGGCCACATGTGGCAATGAGAGCGTTGTGGGGGAAAAAGGAGAACGCCACGTCGTCAGCTGCGCGCTGAGTAGCCACGAAACAAACGAAATTACTGTGAAATGAAAGCATATAGCTGTACGTCTGATAACTCGCTCGCGCGTTTTCCTTTTAAATATCGATGATGTATTCATATATAGCGCTTCGCTTTGATAGTTGGCTACTAGTAGCCTAATATACAGCAAGAAATGCTGATAATGAAGTGAGGAGGTGAAGTCTATAGGTATAGCCAGCATTAGGACTTCATGTCGTCAGCAGTTTACGTAAACGTATGAGGACATACAGGATACAACCTCGGTATAGCGAAGTTTCGGTATAACAAAATAAGTCAATTGCGCAGTTTGCTTTGGTATATAGTATGGCGTATATACAACAGCGAAATGCGGCACATATAGCAGAAGATGTGCAGTCAACGTATTCCCAGCTATTTAGATCGCCTTCTGCCGGCCTATGTAAACGGATGTAAACGGCCTATGCAAACAATCTTCATATAGCGAATTCCTGATGTAATAAAATCAAATATAACTGCGCAGAGTGCATGTGTATAGAATGGCGTAACTCTCTCCAAATGCGGCCGGCAGCGAAAGGACCGCAGCTCTTCCTTTGTACTAGCAACGAGGTGAAGCGTTATCACGTTGTTAACTCTATACCGTGTCACGAGCCGCGCACCTCGGCTTCGGGGGCATATGTTATACAGCTCTCTATGCACACGCCGTGTTGCATTACGCAGGCGAAGCACGCACGCAACAGGTTGTTTGCCGAATTGCTTTCGAGCGTGCCTGCCGGCACTATGCCTTCGGCTGGCTTGTCAGTATGGCACCGTATAACGTAGGCGAGAGCAGTGGTGAATCGGAAGATGCTGTATTATTACACTTCATTGTGGACGGCGTGCCGCATGACCGGAACACAAGAGAGACGAAACACAAGCCGGGGAAGAGAGAGATATATATATATAGACTTCATTTAAAGAGCAGACGATGATGGTCGTCCCCAGGTAGGCGGCATCCTCAGTCCAATTCGTCGTGGTCCCTCGCTGCCTGTCGCGCTCTGTCCACCACTAAAAAAAGAAAAAAAAAAAAATGTCAGGAAGAAAGAAAACACTGAACCTGTTGGCAAGCCTTGTCGGCAATCTCAGAACTTGGAAAGCAGCTATAAGTATGCCTGCTGACAAAAGGTTTCAGTATACGGAAATTGCGACAAAGCTCCAGCGCATCGCGGCGTAAGCGGTAAGGCGAACTCATCAGTTGGGTGCCCGCGTGCAGTGTGCGCTTCATTTCATTCGAGGCTCCACCACGTCTGTACGCCGCGCAGTAGAATTCAAGCACCTTCGTAAGTTTCACTCATTCCGAAGACGTTTATGAGCAGGTGCGTATATATATACCGTATACACGTATAGTATACAGCGTTTTGAGCAAACACCCATAGTTGGAGGTGGAATATCGACGAAGCTCCGTTTTCTTCTCCGCTTTTGATTACCTCCTGCCTCGACTGTCGGTTCGTAGTTCATCTAGCGAACACGGCATCGTGTGTATCCAACGGGAGCCAAAGGCAGCGCGCGAAAGAGAGCTCCCGCGGTTCTCGGCGCGCCTTTCAACGCCCCGGCCGCCGCCTCTGTTAAAACTACACGCACGTCGCGGCCTCACGTTCATGTTCCACCCGCGTGCTTGAAGTTTTACGACCGCTTGCGCGCCACCGCACGCACGCACGCGCAGACACTCTCTTTCTGTCTCTACGTATATATAGTATATTATACATATACAAAACGCTCGTCTTTTGGCACTGTGGTCTGGCGGACGCGTTTCTCCGTGACAAGGTGTCGGGGGTGGCAGCTGCGTGCGTGCCTGCATATATACCCGTCGGGAGCGAGGAAGCCTTTGACGCAGCTCCCGTTCCTCTCGCTAGCTGCCCGCGACCGACGCTATATATGCGAAGGCGGCAGCGTGCGCCTGCAGCGTATATGCCTCGACGCTCTTATACGGTTCTCTTAAAAAAAAAAAAAAGAAAAGAGAGAGAGGAGACATTCGGCAGAACGACGTTCCCGCTGCCTCTCGAACCAGCTGGGGCCGCGCTCCACTTTCTGCGGCTGAGACAGCTAGCCCGCGCGCGCGTGACACGCGGTCTCGCGGTTGCGGAATGCGCCTCCCCCGTTTACGCGAATCACGGTCCCTTCGAGCGGTTTATTTGCGATCGTCTTCATTGTATCGCCGTCGTTTCCGTTGCACGCGTACATGCCTTCGTGCAATCTTTCCTTTTTGTCCTCCTATATATATATATATTTTTCATTCCTTTCAATTGTCGCGATCCCATTGTCTCTTCTCCTGTTTCATTAAGCTTCATTATGCTCTTTCTGCTAGTGTCGTATCATTCCTGCATCAAGCTGCCAATATAGAAAGACGTGTCTTTCCGTTAGTTTCTTCTTTATTTTCCTTTTCTCTCTCCCGCCGCATTCACTCCGCGTCGAAGTAGATCGAGCCCTGGGGAGGAGCTCTTCGGTTGGCTGTCAATCGTAAGGTTTCCTTTATTTTCTTTTTTCCTTCGTTCGATACTCAATACAGTTTCCACATCACCCGTATACAGCATTCTGTATCTCTCTCTCTCTCTCACACATACACTTTTCTCTCTTCTGTGATACATACCCCTTTGATCACTTCATCGGTTCGTCTTCCCTTCTCTTTCTATCACTCCGTCAGTTATTAGCTCGTTTCTAAGCTATTCGTTCATCATTCTACGCACAGGTCAGCTTTCGCCATCGGCATACTTCGAGCTTATGCATAGCGCGCTCTATTTGCGTCTCGCTTTCGAGCAAAGGCCACGTAGGCATCGCCGGAACGCAGACGTTCGCGCCAACAAAAACCACGGAACGTATACTGCCCCGGTAGAAGCGAACCGGTAAAACGGACCAGTGGTGGCGGGGGAGGATATATACATACCGCTGCACGTTCTTCAGAATACGTGCAGAACAGCAGCAGCGACGGCCGACGGAGCGAGTGAAAGCGCGAAGAGAGAGAGAGGCTGGACGGACCACGGGCGAAGGAGAGGAGCGCGTTTCCAAAACATGGCAAACCCTAAAGATAGAAGATTTACGGCCTGCCTCGAGTCCGAGCACCCTGGGCACCTTGTGTGTGTGCGCGCGCGCTTTCTTCGGGCAGGGCTGCCTCGCGGGTGGGAAGTTTGGAAGAGGAGGAGAGTTGGTGGGACAGGCTGGAACGGCGAGAGGAGGTTTGAGGTGCCCGTGTACTACGATAGAAGAGGAAGGGGGCCGAGGCCGAGGCACCGTTGTTCTTGTGCGGCCCGCGAGATCTTTGTTGACTCTGCTTACCGGGTGTTTCCGCTCGGCGGTTTTTCGATCCCGATGCTGCTGTTTCTTCCGCAGACTGCTCCGTCTCTTTCACGCGGCATTGGTTCGTTGGATATTTTTTTCCACCGTTAGTTTAGCCTGTGTGCCATTTCTTTCTCTCTCTCTCTCTCTTTTTTTTTTTTTGCTATTCCTTTAAATTGCGGGTCAGTGGCTTCGGTGGCTGCATGCTTGCGCGAACGGGTCAGCTTCTGAAAGAGGGGGGTATTTCGGAAACGAACAAATAAATTACCTGCATCCGGAGTTTCAAAAACTGGTTTCCGATACAAACCTGTGCTGAGCTGTATATATAGTCTCGCGGCTTACGAGGGCGCGATATTTTTGTACGCTCGACGTTCACTGACAGCGAGCGATAATCGAGCGCTCTATATATACTACACTCTAAAGTGGTTTAGAAACCGTCGGTGGTCTCCTGGGAAATAGTCATTAATTTTTCTGCCTCTCTATCTCGCTTCTTGCTCACTGGTAAGTTTCTTGTAAACGATCGAGGTGTTCGAAACCAACAAGTTCCGTTACACCCAAGAACAAATTGGATACAGGTAAACTCTTCGACGGACGTCCTTGACGTGCCCGTCGGTTTCTAGGTATACGGCCATGCCACTAACGCAACTTGTTTCTCGATCGAATCGCACGACCGATCGAAGGCCTTCTGGGAAAGCTACGGGCCAAAGTATACGCGGTGAAACACGACCGCGCGATCGCAAACCAGACACCTGTGCACCTATCGGAAAAGCGAGACAAAGAAAAAGAACAAAACAGACTGGTTCGCGCCGTTCAAGTTCAGCGGTTGTGGATGGCGAAGGCGACCGCAGTGTTTCTCGCATCGACCTCCTCGCAAAACTCCTTCGCTCCTTCTCCAGCCGGTCGTTACGAACTGGGACACGTTTTGATTTCGATGGGGTAAGAGTTATAGGAGCTACGTGATCCGGAACAACGGCTTCGCTTCGCAGCTTATTCTTCGGACGCCGCACCGTGTAAATAACTCTCGCTCGCCTGTTATGTAACGCCGTTGTTGTACGCTCCTTTCTTTTGTGTTTATTACTTTGCAGCGGAGGCGCGCGATGAAGAAGTCGAGCGGGTAAAAGGAGGCGGAGGGTGTCAGCGAAGCGTCGCCTTCCGCCTGTAGGGCGGTGCGCATAAAAAAGTTTGCGACGACATTTGTGGATCTAGCGACTCGAGACGCAAGGGCCTGGCCGGAATTCTTAGAAAGAATGTATGGTTGTGCAAACAGTCTACGTACGACGGTGTACGGAGAAACAGGGACTCTCTGTCGGCGTGCTATGCATTATATATAGGTTCGAACGAAAAGAAACGTTAGCAAAGGGGCAAGAAGCGTTTTATAACTCTCTGGGCATCTGGCTGTGAGCAAGAGAGCAAAAATAAAACATTACGGAAGGAATGCGTATTAGACAGTGCAGTAGCGTCCAGGTATGTCTGATGAGTGTTGCGGCGAATCTATTGTACCTGCCTCTTCCTTTCTTGTACAACACTCCAAGTACGTATGAATCCATGTCCTGATGGACGACGTCGCTCGCTCAAAGTGATTGCAGATACGATTTACTCTGCTTGCGTGTGCAGCGAGAAAAGCGTATTTAAATTGACTAGGGAAATGCGAATAGGAATTTCCGAGACCGAATAGAATACGAATAGAATCGAACATACATTTGGCATAGGTTCATTCGCTGTAACCGCGAGCACAGCCTCCGAGGATCGATCGGTTTGTGTAAGCTGGCTTTGTCGCACGCCACCCCGGTTTCAGAGGCCACGCACCGAGTGACTTCCGTTTGAACTCACTCTATCGTGGTCGCTAGATTTCTGGAGCGCACAGTCGTAAGCACTCGTAAGATGCTCAGTAGAGGTTGATCGCGAAGAGATACGTTTTTTTTTTCTTTATAAACCTTTGAGCAGCAACCACTGTTTCCGGAAGACACAGCTAGGATAAGGCCAAAGGAATTCTCACGCCTTTCACTCTACATTCGTTCGTGATGCTGCACGGACTGTCGGACGTGCAGTGACGAGACTATGCATCGCTGAAACGTACGCTCAGGAGTGGTAACAGTGCTACACACGCTACTAAATCCTGCTGTCGAAGGACCACCGGAACACTTGCAGGTTTGGTCATCTGCTGATTTGTGGTTTCCAGTAGTTTGCTGCTGTCTGGCTCTTACTTCTTCTTTCTCTTTTTCTCGCGATTGACTGCGCTATCCAATGTACTGCTACACCTTATTCACTGCCCCAGAGCGTCACGTTGTTACAAGAGAGGAATAAATGCCCGCCCACGTTAGTCCTGGCCGCACTCGAATCGCCCAAGCAATCGTTGCTTATACAGCACCGCTCACGGAGCACGACCTTGCCAACAGGTACGATAACGCCCTCGCTTTTTGCGATGATTTCCAATCATGCCCCAAACGGTTACACGCTCAACCGGCCCCCTCGGTCAGTGCTACACGGCGCGCATTTGCGAGACAAGCGAAAGAGATAAAAATTAAAGGAGGCTCGGGCGACCACGGCCGCTTTATTTTTGGGCCGTAAAATGCGAAGAAAGCGTCGCAACCTTATCAGCAGCCGCCGTGGCAGCGTCGTGAGTGCAGCGGAGGACTCCGGAGGAGGCAAGAGCCGAGCGTATACCATCAGTCTCGTAGCGTCGGGCTCTGTGCCGGGGCGGCACGCTCGGATAGGCGAAGGAGAGCGGCTGCCGCGGTTGGGAAGAGCAGCAGCGGATGATATACGAGGGTCGTTCAAAGTTCGAGAGGACTCCCCCCCCCCCCCCCCCTTCCCCTCCCCTCCTTCGCTCCCCTGGGCCGACCGGCGGCAGCAGCAGCAGGTCCGCTGGCCGCCTGTTTTGCTTCCAGAGGGGGGCAAACGCGAACGCCGCTCTTTTGGCCGCAGTGCCTTCTTCGAGACAGGCATGGAAGCCGGGCAGTTCTCGAGGGGGACTGTTTCTGAGTTCGAGTGGCGCGGCCCGGGTGCTCGCATTGACGGCAGGGGTGGGGACTGAGGGTGTGGGCTTGGGCTTGTGTGGACGTTGGCGTGGACGATGTGTGGGTGAGGGGGAAAAGGCAGTTTGCGCGCGGAACTGGAGCGAGGGACTACGTCGGACGAGCCACGACCCGAGAAGGAGGAAGAGGGGTCCAAGCTGGAAGGATCTGCTTTCTGTCACGGATCGTGTCCGCCGGATGGTGCGTAATCGGCTGCGAAGAGTCCCCGGGGTATCGCTGCTCTTTTTCGGGGGGCCCCACCGAATGAGGGTAACGGCTCACGCAAGCGGCTCAGAGGGATGTTTGGTCGGCCCGTGGCCCGAAGAGCTATAACTATGAGCAGCGGCCAGCAGAAGTGGATGAGCTGGCGGTTATGTCTCAACAGGTGGTCCTGGAAATTTTACTTTAGCAGCTTTTCGGCGACATGGTGACGCGAGAAATCGGGAAACGAAAATGTGTTAACGCTGCAGTCGCTTTCTATCTCTTAGATGCGAATTGTTCGCCGGACTTTTGCACCTGCCAGTCTTTCGAGTGGGACTGTACCGACAGAAATCATCTTGTAGCAGAAATAATTTCGAAACAGCCCAGAAAGAATATTACTTATGTCAGACTACAACACACTTCACACAAATGTGGAATCTTATGCTGCCTTCATTACCTTTTGCGCACGACAAAAGCTGAAACTCACAGCCCAGTTTGACTTTCGTTTCCCATACGCGTTAGCAGCTTCAATAAATGCCTACGGTAGCACCGTTTCCGCTTTTGCTTCGTGTTTTCATTCCGCGCCCTGCGCAGTGACGGCCTTCAGCTATACTCTCACCCCCAAACCAGCGCGCGTGCGTTTCCTCTAGGAAGCGTATGCAGGACGATTCCCAGACGGGCTATCCCGTGGAGAGATGAAAACAGCCACGCTCGCAGGAGGAGGTGGAGAGGACGCAACTGGACCCCCCCCCCCCCCCCTTCTTCCCCAAGCTGCATCCCACCTCCGAAAGTCGTTCTCTCCTCCTTTCGACAGGAGGCGAGACATCATCAGCGCCAGCAGCAGCAGCACCAACAACAACACACGGGCGAAAAGCGCCAGAGAAACGAGATGCCCTGCCGCTTCCAGTCAAGCCTGGCGGGACGGGGCGGCGGGCGGCTGCGTGCCCCGTCACTGGGGGACTCCCCTGCTTTCCTCTCTCTCAAACGTTTGCCTCTTCTTCTTCCTCACTTCGTCTCTCCCCCCACTCAAGTCATCCTACCCCCCTCCCCCACCCCTATAGCCTAGTGAATCCGTGCGAAGATCCTCATATATGATGCGCTCTTTCTTTTCTTGTTTTTGGCGCACACTATACTTCTTCTTCTCCCCCCCCCCCCCCTCCCCCCGTAAGCTTCCTTCGGTCGGTGGCGTGTTTGTTTCGTCCGGCCTGACCTGCGACGCCCCCCCTCTCCCCCCACCTCCCGTTTCCATCTCCGTGAAATGAAACATACGAGGAAATTGAGGCAGCGTGTGCCCCCGCCAGCCATGACGACGTGCCGCCCTCACGAAGGCGCTGCCGTTTGCGTGCTGGCATGAGCCAAGCTCGAGCAGTACTCTGTACCTCGGTTTGTGTCTGTACGTGCGTGCATACGCGCGTACGTTTACACGCGAGGGGGCTGGCTCCGGGCAGGGGAAGTAGATTCGCTGTATCAAAGGCCCGTCACTGTAGCCATCTCTCTCCCCCCCCCCCCTCCCCTCATCCCGAGGCACCTTGCATCGTTACCTCTCGATCGACGAAGGAGCCCTGATGGATGGACGCATGGTATTCGGGCGCTCGCGCGCTATTCAGCGTCGCCTCGTATACGCGTGTGTCCACCGGGCGCGGAATGAGCCGCGCAACTGTCTCTCCTTGTGTGTGCTGTGAGGGGATGCTCTTGCGTATTCTCGTGCATCGCCCTCGTGCGCTTGGAGACTCTGGCTGGACAGGTTAGCAAGAAGCTCAGGGAGAGAGAGGGCCAACTTTTGGCAGCTTGAGCGTTAGGGAGGAATAATTTCATTAATTGAATGAATGGCTGATTGCTGGATCTACTGATTGATTAATTGTTTGATTAAACGCTTTATTTACAGAATACTGCACTGGTTTGTTGTTGCACACTAAATATACGTGTTTGGGATATGAAGGATGCTGCCCAGTCGCACAGGAATTGCGGGAGGAGGGGGTAGGATTTTATTGCGGCCACCCGAAGCTCATCACCGTGCATCGAAGTTTTGGTACAATGAAAGAGAAATTTTTGCATTCGTATCGCATCGGAATGCTGCCTTCCCAGCCTGAAGTTAAGCGCGCGTCCTCATTGGTTGAATGTGCCAGTAGAAGGAGGTCGCGACAGCTCTGTCATTGTGGAGAGTAGGGAAAAAAAACAACAAACAATAAAGTGTGTATATTCGGAGACGTTCTTTCTGACAATCGTTTGTAGAAGAGCTCAGTAACACACGGGAAATGTCGGGAAAATTAAGGAAACCTTGCTGGCGCATTTTGACATCAGTTGATGCTTTAGAGGGGAAACTGGACGAGAGTTTCTTGATGAAAACTGACGCTGTCAGCCTTAAATTGCTACTTTTTAGGACTTGTTAGTTAGATCGCTGTGATTAAAATATACAAATGTGTCTGTCGTGTCACGGCTTCACTAATTAAGAAGAAATCTTGCAACTACCTGTTTTAAGACTTGGACTGAACTTCACAGATTGCGTTGTCCTTTCTTTTGACGCCTCCACTCTAGGATTCTGCCACAGCGATGTGAGCTCGGCCATCTACAATTTTTTTGATGAGTCCCATCGATTGCCCCATTAAATTTGCATCTCATTACTTTGTATTGTTTCTTGTTCTTTTCGGTTAATGATTCCCGATTTTCATTATTGTTATTTTTATGTTAACATGCGATTTCACCTTTCCGCATATCTTGCTTTGTATTAGTTCTGGAAGTTTATTTGAGGTTGTCGCATTGAAAAATTGATCGCATTCTTCGGCAGTCCCACATGGTAAGTATGAGCCATATGCTTTCTGGGTGATGGCGACGACAAGGAGAATAACAACAGCAACAACGACGACGACCGTTGGAGGAGAGGAAACGAGTAGAATTTTCAATTAGTCATTTATTTTCATTTTTATTACTTATTTATTTATAAATTATTTTTATTTTAAATTTCTATCATAATACCACCCGGTTCGTGGCCTATCCTCCTCAGTGGGTTGTGCCAATTATTGAGGCATCATCATCATCATCATCATTTTCTCTGGCGAGGAATAAGCAAGGAGGATCCTCTGCAAGACGTTATTATATTTTTTGTTTAAACAATCTTTTTTATTACGATCATATATGTTATATATCCTGGCTTGTATGCTGAATAAATTGAGCCCTTCGTTTTCTTTCTTTCTTTCTGTTGAGTTTGGTTTCCGTTCGCATGTGCAAGTTTTTACTGTTCCATCTAAACCGCCCGATTCTTGACCTCCCACCTTTATAGAGGGTTGCTTTATTCCATTAGTAAAAACATCAACAGGAATTCAATTATGTGCGCCACCACAAAATGACACGGAAATTTATACCTCGCTTGAACACATGCCTCAGGAAGAATAATTTTGCTTTCATTACCTCGCCCCAATGAGTCAGCTAGCTTCTTTGCAATTGCTTGAAGCGTTTCTGAAAAGTCTATTTACAAAACGATCGTTCCTTTAAAAAAAAAAAGAAAAAAAAAAGAAAAACGACCAAATGAGCAAACAAAAAGCAGACAGTGTTCGCAGAAATTTACGCAGCTGTGAATGATTGGAAGCAGGTAGTCTCTCCTTCGAAGTGCTCTTACAAAGCAGGAAGAATTCGTAAACAGCCACTTTCGTACGCGAACTATGCTCGAATGTTGTTTACCACTGTGCTTCGGAAGCCGAGAAGGTGTGCCTCTTCGTCAGTAAAGAGGCATGCAAGCAACGCAAACTGCGCCATCGCAGGACTTGCGAAGCACGTGATATTAGCCGCGCTTGCCACCGGGGCCAACTGCGCATTATCGGTCGATTGTGCTCCGGGAAACCGTAGACGTGTATACCCCGTCGTACGGCTCTCCCACCAGCGCCTCCGGCATATCGGAATCCAAGCCTATTACTCTTACCTGCTCTGTTCCGCGTAAGCAGTGATCTCCCTTTGTTGTTTAACCGTCGTGAGTACGGCTTGCTCCGCGGTTTCCTTTCCCGTCCTTCGGTTGTCCTCCGATGAACACGGAACACCTTGTGAAGGGGTCTTTACTGAGACGCCGTTTAGGACGAAAACCATCCCCGCTAAACAACAAAGCGAGGCAAAAAAAGAAAAAAAAAAAAAAAAAAAAAAAAAACGGCGTGCGTTGTTTTATTTAACTATGTCCCTATACTAGCCCTACAGAAAAATATATCTTGGTGTCTACTATGTCTTTATCACTGAATTTTGTAGTTGGGAAGAAAAGAGAAATGGACCTTTATGGAAGAACTCCGCCACGAGGCCACCCATTTCGGGTTAATTATGTTTTAGTAGTTTATCGTAGTTAATAGTGTCAATTGCTGCAGGGTGGCCATGTATACATATTAAATAGAAATAAAAAAAGAAACAAGAAAATGACGAATATCGAAGTGCGCGAAGTGCCTCCAATACTTTTTTTTTTTTTAGCTACAGCAAATTTGAAGGAATTGCCTTTAGCAAATGGCACAACTCTAATCCTTGAGCTAAATAACTCGATGAGGCGGCCTTCACTTCTACTAGAAATGAAAAATGCTTAATTGAATAATTACCATAATTACACTAATTAGCTGTTTAATTAATTACTTTACGGCCCATATTTCAATCTACGAATTTGTAGCTAGTCAGCATGCAAGGCATATCGACTTGGAACGAATTCTGAGGATAGCACCGGTTTCGAGGTATGCGCCGTCAAACTTGAGGTAAGAATGCACTGTTGTTGAACTTAATTTTTAAAGAAAACACTGTTTTATGCAATGAAGCACAAAAGTAAGTAACACGAATGCATTTTTCGGACCCTTTAGAAATTAATATCTCGAAGCAGGCGTAGTTCTGATAATTTGTTCCAAGCGCATACGCCTTGCGAACTCACCGGATACAACTCGTAAATTTAAATATGTGCTGGAAAGCAATAAATAAAATGTAACCAGTGTAATTATGTTTTTAATTCATTAGACATTTTTGATTTCTCGTAAAAGTAATCGAGTAATTTTGCCCAATGATTAGTATTGTGCTCTCTGCCACAGGCATTTTCAAAATTTAATGCAGCCATGACCCCCCTTAGAAAAGAAAAAAGAAAAAAGCACCTGGTACGACACCTTGCCGTGTTTCCCCGAGCACAGAAGGTGTTCTTCGGGTCTTCCCAATGACATCCATGTGGCCATCTATGATTATACTGTGCATGACATGACGACCGTCAAGCTCCTTTGGACGGCCCGTGATCGGATGTTTACGCTATGTCACAGCAGCCTTCGTAGCCTGACTCCCCCCACCAGGCCAACCACTGTAACGGTGAAGTCATGGACTTCACCGTTGCAGTGGTTGGCCTGGTTGGCCTGCATGGAGTTGTGTAACGAAGGCAAATAGAATACCTGTTTTCAAATGTGTTTGTGGGACCATGTGCGCACGCGCGCGCGCGCGCGTGTGTGTGTTTGCTTGTGTGCGTGCGTTATTACGTGTGCTTGTGTGTGCGTGCATACGTGCGGGTTTTCCGCGCGCGAGTCACGTGAAGAAATCGCAAGGCCGGGCCGCATCGTCGGCGTGGCATCCATTCCAGGCGCATGACTAGGCGGCCGATGCGCGGGAGGGGCGACGCGATCCCCGTGTGAGCCAGATCGCGCGTGACATTCACACGCGTCGATGCGAGGGTCCGATGACGCGTGCGCGAAACTGAAGAACGCGCGAACGCGCTGTGAAACGTTCGCGCGCTGCGCCGAGGCAGCGAGCTGCTCCTTCCTGGGTTTCTCTTCCCCGTCGCTCCAGTGGCTTGGCTGCCAACGCGCGTGGTTTGCGATCACCGGAGAAAAGAACGCTCCCGGCTGTGGTTAAGGGAAAGAGCGCTCGGTGCGCTAAGAAATATTTGACAGGCTACCAACCCTTCGCTCTCTTCTCGTCTATTCTCGCCTACGCCTTTTCGTATATCTCTCTCTCTCTCTCTCTGGGCGCGAATCGGAAGCAAAGAAGGGCCGATGACTGACAGCGAGATGTGTGTATGTGGCTCTGGCGCGCTCGAATATGTTTGGTTTAGCGCAACCTGGCGGCGTTACGCTGAATAGCGGCCGAGACGCGAGACAGCGACGGTTCTCGTGGAGGAGAAGCGAAATAACGTGCGCGTCTCGATGAATAGCGCCGACGGGCGCGAGTGTGTGTGACGCGCGTATTATTATTTTTTATCGTATTTTTATTTCATTTTATCGCGCGCTGGTAGCACGTACGCTCCTTTTCGCCTTCCGGGCTTCCGTGCAGGGCGATTGTGTTCCGGGTTTTGGTATTCATGATGTAGCTATAGAGAGTGACCGCGGTCGTTTGGTTATTTATTTGCTCGTTTATTTTAACAAACGTGTGCGTGATGGAGAGGAGGGGCTCGTAGATGCTTTTGAAGAGCGAGCAGTCTAACGTTGACTTTCTAGCGAGGACCTCAAATATATGCAGAGTGCCCCCTGTTGAAGGATGACTCGCGTATGAAGTTTGCAAAAGAGAGAGAGAGAGAGAGAACTAGAGAGAGAGAATTGTGAGCAAGTGCATACTATTTAATGTATCCAAAACTGTTATAAAAATGATGTTGCGTTGAGAAGCAGTGTGTAGCTGAGTTGACAAGCAGAGTAATGATGTTGTGCACATATGGGAAAATAAGCTCTGCCTAACGAACCACATCAATAAGACATTCATTTTACGTGTTCTGTTGCTCAACTGCAGTAATTCATTTCTTCGATCTCCATGAAGGTTATTTCGAGCCAACAGCGAGTGACTCATCCGATCTCTTATTTAACCTCATACTGCTGTAAGAATTCTGTTGTGTCTAAGCTTAAGACAATCCCTCGATACTGCCACCTTAAAGACGCTTCAGAAACTGTAATAATGGTCTAAACTGATATTTCTGCTTACCGCCGCTCTTTAAGAACTTGATCTATGATCCAGTTCTTAAATTTAAAGAAGTTACGTGCTTGAGTTGGCATTAAAAAATCGCAAGTGGTCAGAAAGATTCTGTGACATCCTGTATCAATCAATCAATCAATCAATCAATCAATCAATCAATCAATCAATGCTAGAGGTATAGGTACCCCCAATTTTTTTTCATTCTCAAGTTTTCCGCGAGCGCCCAGCCGTGACCGCATGTTTGTCACGGCGCTAGACGGGCCCGTCTTATCAGACAGCAAGTTCGCCGCGATGATTCTATCGTTCAGGTTATCGCGACCACTAGTTTATCTGGAAAGGCCGATGATGCCACGTAAATAGGAGACGTCACCCATAGCTCATTCGATTTGACTGCTGCCTTACATATATACCGTGCGAGCCACATATCACCGGCATCGAGTTCCTTATCTGCTTTGCGTGTTTCACTTCACCTAACAAACAGTTTAATTCTTTACTTAGTTTGCTATATGCCTGGCCTGCCTACGCGGCTGCTCACCGTCATCACCCCGTGACAGAATCCATGTGCAGCCGCCCACACCCCGTCGGATGCTGCCATGTGTGATTTTTCTTTTGTGCATTCTTGCCTGTGCTTGAAAAGAACGCAACCTTGTTGGTACTCAAGAAAGCAGCTAGACGGAGACTGATCGCCGACGGTATACTCTTGCAAGGGCACCTGCAAAACTGTGAGTTGAACCAGGAACTGGGATCAGCGCATACACGTTCCCTGAGGCGACCAGTCCCGATGGCAACAACTATGATTACCCCTGGTACGTAACAATCTTTCCATGACGCGTTCGCGATTAGCTTCTGTGTCGATTGTAAGCTCCGAGTAGTTCGTCAGGTTCGGATGATAGCTCGAACTAAAGTGCTTTTTTTTTTTTTGAGGTCTCGCATAAATAGCGTCAAGTTCGCTTGCGCGGTACGCTAAATAGCACAGATGACGTATCGTATATACGAGTATACAACTTTCTCGTTTTATTAAGCTCATATCACTGAAGTCAAGCTCGCGACGCTCTTCCTTAAAGGGACAGACAACCGCTCAGAACATGAATTGAGATAACCCCGCGGATGGAAAGATCGTCTAACGTATTGGCGAGAACGGACCCTGTTTTTCTCATTAAACGTGGATTTGTATTTTTAATCCTTCACTAAAAGCCGTGAAAAATGACATTTGGCGCCCCATGCGGCAAAAACATGAACCTGTTTAAGAGGTCTACCACATGACCTTCTACCAGTGTATGCTGTTCCTGGTCTTTTTTATTAATATTGAAATGCAGTAACATTCTTTCTGTTATAAGTTTTTTTTTTAACTTACAATGTGCAGATAAGCCTTCGTTTGTAGTGAGTAGAAAAGTGGCGCTGCCTTCGCCTTCGTTTTCGGTGACTTGGCTTGGCTCGTCTATCGACTGAATAACGACGACGGGGGCCAGCCAGCCATGACGTAGGCGTGTACTTGGGAAAAAAAACGCGGTACAGCTATAATACAGTTCTGTACAGCAACGCAAACTTATTGTACCAGTCTATTTACCTTTAAACGTGGCTCGAAATTGACAATATAGGTGGTTAACTACAGTTGCACTTCCTCCAGTGAAAGCAGGATGATGGGCGGCTTTCACAATTTGCGAAACGGGCTATCGGCATCGCTATCACTTCTCAGCGTTGCTGGAGGAGGGACTCTTATTTTTTCAGAGGCTGCTCAGATCGAAAAATTCTGCTTACAAAATATCCACGCACTTTTAGAATTAACCGCTGCAGATGTAAACACTATCGAGGGTGAGCTTTTCGTTGCGCCATAAAAAACTGGGTCTATAAATATCGGTTGTCAGTCCCTTTAAGTTTTTATGAAAACTCACCAGAGCTGGCAGAATAGACTTTTTTTTTTTGACAAGGTGGAAGTAAGAATGTCAGTCGACACGTTCCCTTAACGCGCCAGCACTTTCACTGCCTCTTCGCCTTGCAAATTCGTATTTCGCTCCGGGGCCAAATACGAAAAAGGAGAAGCTGAACTTCAAGGCGAAACTATATATACCGCGAGCCAAAAAAGTTACGCAACACACCAGGCTCATATCGCTCCGCCACCCGCTTGCCTCATTACCGCGTTTTTATAGTTGCTCATTACCACGAGCTCACGAAGGCGTGAAAACGTGGCGCTTTGTATACAGGCGGAAGCCGCACCGTGCTATCTCTCTCTCTCTCTCATTTTCGCGCCCTTTCCTTCCTCTCTCCTTCGCTAATCACAGCGGAAAACCGTGTCAAGAACGTGCCACTCTCTCACTTCCTCTTTACCCTCTCAGCCCAACCACCCGTTTCGGTGAACGCTTCCAGCGACAGTTTACGAACCGACGGGGCCAAATGATGCCGCCTGTAATAAAAAAAAAAAAAAAAAATGAAAAGAAAAGAAACTGTCGTCACCGAGCGTATGGTCTATATGTGTGTATCCAGCTCGCTGCTTGCGGCAAACTGGGTCTGGGTTTCTTCAAAAGCGGCAGGAGAGCGCGAAGCTCCTCAGAGTTATGGCGTTATGGCTGAGAGAGAGAAAGAAAGAGAGAGAGAGCTGGCGTGCGTGGCACCAGAACTTCTGGGGGGCGGTGCCCTTAACGGCTTGAGCGTGCGGGTTCTGCGCGGCAGCAGCCGGCCGGCGACGAGTGCCTCTCATTTCCGGATGCGTCGCGGAACCCATAAACGCCGCCGGCATCGAGCGTGATTGCGGAGCCGCGGCCCACCTCTGTCACCAGGACCCTGGAAAGAGCTGTCAACGCCGCGGGACAGCTGGCGAGACGCACGCGCGAGCCCAGGGTCCACCGCAGTCGTCGTGTCTGTTCCTGTCTCAGTATGGTTTGAGAAAAACTCGCTGAGCTGGAGAAGAGCTGCTTGAATACTGTGCTACGAGGCCGAGATCGTTCGATAGCAGTTTGTACGTCTGTAGACGATTTCGGCGGAGGTACGGGAAATAACAACAAAAAAAGTGTAATGACAATGACTTCTGAAAACTCAGTGTCTATGCAGGAAGACTAAGTCATTCCTGGTCGCGCACGGAGCCACTCTACGTACGTTCCGACCCCTGAAAAAGAGTCCTCACTCTTCGACGAGTTCTGGGAAGTGTAACGTGTTGGCACCTCTCGTGATTGCTGACGAAACAAGTACACTGATTATGTCGATAGTGAATCATATTCAATGGCAATTGTACTACATAAACTATTATATACAATTTGTGTACACGGCAGCCCGCAGTATGTTTGACCACACAGATATATATGTTGTACATAATATAAATAAATCACAATGCATAAACTATAAACACTCGTTTGTAACCAAGTCATCGAGGCGGGAACTGTACTTTATTTTAGGCGGTATTTCGTTAGATGCGGATGCGCTCTAAAACAGTCGTAGTATCGCGGGAATTTTCTTTCCGACAGTGCGGGAGCTCGTATAGCGTAAAATTGAAACACATCCATGCTTGATAGTGCATGTGGAGATGACAGTGTCGGAATTCTGATGACGCCTATGAGCAGCCGCTCGTCTATCGGTAATCATGGCGTGGTGCAGTTAGGACCAACGAGCTGCAGCCACGCATTCGAGTGACCTTCGCATCGTCCTTTGCCTGTGCAGATTGGTACAAAAAAAAAATAAAATAATAAAAGCAAGGGGTCACCACGTATGCCGCACCATGCGGTCCTGTGCGGATTTCCCACAATACAACTTCGTACTAAGCGAAGTCTGGCGCCGCTGCACTTCGAATAATTCAGTATAAAACAGATGCACTACTCTCGGCACCCCGAACGAGTAAAGCGACAATTCGGATAAAGCGATTTAGTTGTACCGATGGTTTTGCTGCAGTATAAATTCTAATCACACGAAAAGCAATACATCTTAAGTGCTTTCTTCGTAGCTTGTTTAAAACTGGTAGCGTTGAATAATTTACTCTGGCTAAGAAAAAAATACGAACGATAAGTATGATCGCGATGCCTGCGGTAGATTGGCCCACGAAAGCTGGAGCTGTAGTGGATTGTAAATTCGCGCTTCCGTCCCTCGCATCAGCCCAACGTTTGCGCCGAGATCTGCAGCCCGCCTGGTACTCTTCACCCCTACACCCCCTACCCCCGCCCCCCTATCGGAGATTGGACGTATGCCCTACGCGCTGAGAAACAGAGGAAATGGGAGCGGCGCTCGGCAATCTTCTCGTAGCCGGCCCTCTGCTCTCGCTGCGTCTCGCGCGAATGTCACCTGGCCGACCGACGGCCGCGCGCGTTCTCCTCACGGCCTTGGCAATCCATCATCCCTCGCGGCGCGCCAGCCGTGGCGTCTGGGCTGCTTGCTGCACCGTCGCTTCGCTTCGGGGGATGCCACAAGACAGCGAACCGAGCTAGCTAGAGCACACGTGAGCGCGACGTCTCCTCGACGCGAACACCACACACGCTGCGTCACGCCGAGGCACCCAAACAAAACAATAAAGATAGAGAGAGGGAGAGCGAACCTGGCGTGCGGAGGGCTGAATTTCGAAGAGAGAGAGAGAGCGAGCGGGGAGGCCTCTGCGACGTCGTTCGCTCGCGGGTCTCCTGCGCTTCTTCGTGCCTCTCCGCGCGGGCGCTCGCTGAAATGGATACGGAACGCGAGCGGACGCGACAAGCGCGCAGATTGTGTCTCCTCTCTCTCTCTCTCTATCGTCCTCCTCCTCCTCCTCGTTCTCCGAGCGCCAGGGGCGAGTCCGTCAGTCTGCTGCGCACGCGATGGAGACGCCTTTGACGCGCGTTTGATCGAGGCGGAATTTTCTTTTCACGGGACGGATCGGTCTCGTTCCGATTGGAATGAAATTGCGCGACGGCGACACGTTGTCTAGACGGGTTCTTTCATCCACTCTTAATTTTTCTTTTTCTCGCTGAGGGCAGCTCTCTCTCCTCCATTCCCGTAACTCCATCCGTAACTCTTCGATTCAGGTTTTATTTAATAAGGAGAACGAAAGAAATATTAGTTTTTTCTGCAGTTTTGTAGTCGACTGAGAATGTCTGGCCACGTTAGTGCCACTTTCACAGTTCACCTGCAGCTTAGGAGCTGCTGGTCAACCGACAAGTAGTCGGGTGTTGTGACGGCGCTGCTGTGGCACTGCTACAAGCGTTCCGACCCTCGAGAAAGTAGAATGGTACCCTGAACTTTTAAAGTACCGAAAATGGCGTGGAAACTCACTCTTATGATCTGGCGGCAGCACTGGTAGGGGGTACAACGGGCTTTAAAACCTTCGGAAAAGTCTGTAAAAAATGAAGCCCTTGCATGCATTCCCCGGAAATCAACAATTGGTGTCTTCAGAAACGAGATCGGAAGAGAAACGGGTGCGCAAATTCCCTTTTAAACTTTCGTCAGTGTCCAATTAAACTTGGCACGGTGTACGTAAATATATATCCTGTGGTCTAATAATTAGCATAGCAGCGAATGTTTTGTCGTTATCTGAGTAAATTACTCTGGCTACCACAGGCTGCGCTGTACACATATCAATCTATTTTATAAGTGAAAGAAAAAGAATAGACGGCAGATCCCACGCCTTGTGGGAATCGATGTTATTCGGAGCAGTGTGCGGGGAACCTACCAAGTTAACGAAACGACCATGAGAACAGCAATATGTAGGCGGCTGTTTCATGACCTACATGACATGCATGTCATGAGTTCACAGGAGTCCCTTTAGCTACGCCTACGATACCTTAAGGCGAAAGCCTTAGTCAAGCTCATGACTACGACTTCGGCCATCAACCTTTAGTCTTTTCAGTCACTTGGTACCACATCCGAACCCTTTCCATTGGTTTTTTCGCTGAGTCATTGTAATTTTTGTTGAGTCATGGTCATGACTTCTACCACCATTCTTTAGTGTTTCATTCACATGGAACCCTTCTTCTTCTTCTTTCTGGGGTTTACGTGCCAAAACCAGTTCTGATTATGAGGCACGCCGTAGTGGAGGGCTCCGGATTAATTTTGACCACCTGGGGTTCTTTAATGTGCACTACAACGCAAGCACATGGGCGTTTTTGCATTTCGCCCCCATCGAAATGCGACCGCCGCGGCTGGGATTCGATCCCGCGATCTCGTGCTCAGCAGCGCAATGCCTTAGCTGACTGAGCCACCCCGGCGGGTTGACATGGAACCCACGTCCGACTACAGTTCAGTGGTTTTTTAGTGTTAACCTTTTATTTCCTGGGTCATTGTCATTTTAGGCGGCTGTTTCATGGCCTACATGACACGCATGTGATGACATTCATGTCATGGCTTGTCATTTATGTTCGTCATACTATGCCAATCTTGGTACCTACCAAGTTAACGAAACGACCATGAGAGCTCCAAGACGTAGACGGCTGTTTCACAACCTACATGACACGCATGTCATGAGATTCATGTCATGACCTATTATTTATGTTCGTCCATACGCTCTTGTCATAGCAAGTTATCGAAACGGTCATGAGAGCACCAAGACGTAGGTGACTAGATAGATAGATAGATAGATAGATAGATAGATAGATAGATAGATAGATAGATAGATAGATAGATAGATAGATAGATAGATAGATAGATAGATAGATAGATAGATAGATAGATATTGTCAAAGTGGCAAATGTCCGCTAAGAAATGCTTCGCATTTAAGATTGGAAGGTAGGCGATCTCGATCTACGCCTATATAAGCCCAGCATGGTACATGTATGAAAATGTAAAGGCGGCATATTTCTGGCGATGAACGTTTCCTGACGAGCAATGCCTGCTTTATATCTGATGGCGTAAATTGCAACCATGAGCAAACAGTGCGCTCACTGACGGTGCGCAATCCCGTAAAACAGAACGTCCGTGCCCTACTTCGATCTCGAGACCTTCGCTCCTCTGGTTGATGGGTCCAGATGTACAGTTCAGTACGTAGTTTATATTAAATGTAGACAAAACGATCGAAAACATGATAAGACGTAGCTATAGATTTGCTGTACTACATCAAGTTTCGCGCGCTTGAAGACGACTGCACCGTTTCCATCGGTTTCTTTCATGAACGAAAGCGACGCGTTAGACGCCATCGTCCTCCGTTACAACAAATAGCTTACATGGGCGAATATAAGCTAAGGGCTACCTTATCCCAATGGCCTCGCCGACCACCGAAGCTGTGACGGGCACCACTAAGCCTCTAAATTAAGCCCAACTCAAACATGTTCGCTTACAAATTTAAGCCTAACCATCCTTGCTTTAACGTCCCGCATAAAGTCGTTCGTTAAACATATGAAACGTACCTTTGCAAAGACATCGATAGGGCTGAGGTATAGCCCTGACTGCAATGAAACAGTGTTTGTTACACAAATGAATGTTCAGCAGCAAACAGAATGTTAGTTTAGCAGCAAGCTTACTAGGCCTAACCGCTAAGCCTTGCTAGCTTCTGTAGCAAAAAAAAAAATCATATCTTGTGACGCGCGGAACGCATAAGCTTATTGCTGCAGGTATGACGTTCAGCGGTCAGCGGCGCACACCGGCGTTCGGCCAATTGGCACAGTCGTGAACTCAAGGATATGAAAGGTACGGAAGTCAATCAGACGAGCGTCAGGCTTGCTGCCTTATGCACTGGCGTATAAGCGGAATAGAAATATGAAAAGCGGACAGAACAAGCCTGCAATCGGCTCCTCAGGCAGGTGTTCTTCAAAAACTGCAGTATAGGGCACGAACATCTTTCTGCGCCAGCGACGGATGTGGCCAGGGTCCAAGAAAATTCGTTTCAGAAACTACTCTATAGAGTCGAGTCGGCTTAGTGCGGTCTGGTAAATAGATGCGATGGACGTCGTATTGATGGCAGTTAAGTGCACAACAGGTGTTCGATTCTTCACATTCGCGCAGTTATGGTGCAGTAGCTCATTATACGAATTCCGTGCGTCACTTCAGCAATGACGTAGGGTTGGCATCAGAGAAATCAGCTCGCGAAGCAGCATAGTCCACCGCAATTGCGTATTAATCTATAGCATATATAATTACAACAAATGTTTGATGACCCAGAGAGGGAGCTTTAGCTCGGATGCTCCTATCTAAATACATGTTAAAGGAGAATTCCCTTTTCTCGGCAACCACTGCACCAAATGTGACGAGGTTTGGTGCATTTAAAAGAAAACATAAAATCTAGTGACTGTTGCTTTCAAATTTTTTATTTAGGTCGTCAATGCATTATTAAAAATTGGCAAAAATCGCAAATTTTCAGAAAACGAAACTATCAAGTTTACAACTCTCTAACTCAATAATGAGAAATGATATCACAATTCCGTGAACTGAATCTAACAGGTACATCTAAAGCGGACAAAATTGATATGTTACACATGAATCTCAAAAAATATAGCAATCTGGAAATTGACCTTTTGCAGAACTCTTGTATACAACGTAATGAATTCACGTAGGATATGAATTGACACATCGAATTTGTCCGCTTTGAATGACCTAATGGGTACCGTTTACAGAACCGCGATATCTCTCCTTGATGCAGAGCTATTAATCTGTAAACTTTGTGCTTCTATTTTTTTCTTCAAATTATCGAATTTTCGAACTTAAAAAAATTCAGGTCCTTAAATCGAAATTCCCTTTCCAACAGTCACTAGAATTTAACTTTGTCTCTCAAATGCAACAAATTTCATTAAAATCGGTCCTGGGGTTACTTCAGAAAAGCGTTTCTGCGTTTTACATATATTTAAATAGGCCGCGTCGGAGTTGCGCCCGAGCTATAGCTTCCTCTTAACCGAGGAAGTGTAAAAGTGGGGTTCAAGATTAATATCCAGAAGAGAAAGATAATGATGAAAAGCCTGGCAATGGAACAATAATTCAGGATCACCAGCATCTAGAGTCTGTAAAGGAGTACGTTTATCTTGTTCAATTACTCACAGGGGACGCTTATCACCAGAAGGAAATTTACAGAAGAATAAAATTGGGTTGTAGTGCAGGCATTACCAAATCATGACTGGGAGCTTACCACTGTCGTTGAAAAGAAAAGTGTACAATCATTGCAGTATACCGGTGCTAACATATGGGGCAGAAACTTGGAGGTTAACAAAGAAGCTCGAGAACGAGTTGAGGACGGCACGAAGAGTGATGGAACGAAAAACGTTAGGCCTAACGTTAAGAAACAGGAAGAGAGTGTGCGGATCAGAGTGCAAACGTAGGTAGTCGATATTCTAGTTGACATTAAGAGGAAAAAATGGAGCTCGGAAGGCCATGTAATGCGTAGGTTGGATAACCGGTGGATCATTAGAGTTACAGAATGGGTGCCAACATCGAAGCGGCGGCTCTCCGAGTACCAAAGTCGGCTTGATTCGTGGTAACGCGTGAAGTTCCTAAGTTAGGAGAAGTGTCTGCGGTTATCGCTTTCTCTCAACTAACGTGTGTAATGAAGATTGATTCATTAGACGCAGCTGATTCTGAATTCGATTGTCAATTCCATGGCTCGTAGGCCTAACGTGGATTAGCTTGGCTGATGAAGGCACGTCAAGTTGGTTACTCAAAATTAGGCGCAATAAATCGCTTGCTGCTAACAGAATAACATCTTAATTGCAATTAAACGCAAAACCACGAAAGTCAAAATTACTCTTCCTATAATAAAATGGTATAGTTTATTTTAATATTTAGAATAGTTTTTCTTTGACACCGTAGTGGCGCTGCAAGCGCAACACTTTATTCGCAAACGCAAAGCCCTATTCTAAAACTCATCACTCTTGCATGCCCCAACGCTAACACCCGCAAAGCTCTTTGGGGCCCCAAACTTTTGGGGCCCCTATTCTAAAACTCTCTATTAAGAGGAAAAAATGGAGCTGGGCATACCATGTAATGCGTAGGTTGGATAACTGGTGGATCATTAGAGTTACAGAATGGGTGCCAAAAGGAGGGAAGCGCAGTCGAAGACGGCAGGAAACTAGGTGGGGTGGTAAATTTAGGAAATTTGCAGGTGCAAGTTGGAATCAGCTAGCGCAATTGGAGATCGCAGGGAGACGCCTTCGTCCTGCAGTGGACATAAATATAGGCTGATGATGATGACATATATACTTCACCGAAAGGAGGAAAACACCCGTGTATTTAGATTTAAGTGCACGTTAAAGAACCCTAGGTGGTCCAAATTTCCGGAGTCCTCCACTACGGCGTGCCTCATAATCAGATCGTGGTTTTGGGACGTAAAACCCCATAATTTCAACTTTCAGACACTTATTCAGGGCCATTTATTGTTTTGTCACAAGTGGAAAAAATTTTAAATTTTGCACGTTGTAGAAAATTCTCATAGGGGTCAAGAAACGGGGCTATTATTGCGATAGCAATTATATGGACACTCCAGGCGCATTTCTGCCGTCGCAGTCCCCGTGAGGTTCCGTATAAAGTCCACGGGCGATCAAATCGTCGCCGCGCGCCGTATGCTGTATGTGCGAGTAAAAGCCAGCTAGGGTGAGCCGGCGATCGTGGCTCAATCGCGCACATGCAAGGGCGGGAAGCGGGAAGGAAGCGCGCCGTCTTCCTGTCGCGCGCAACGCTCCGGAGGGAGGGTAGAGAGGGGGCGGGGGCGGCGCCCGCCATCTGCGGCGGAGACAAAGTCCGCTCTGCGCTGTGTTCTCGCGGCTTAGTTGGTGGCAGTTGCCAGCCTTGCTCCTCACTTCCTCTTTCCTGTGTATATCTTTACAAACCAAATAATAAATAATAATAATAATTTGAAGCGAGATGCAGAACGAAGGTGAATTCGCTCGCTGCTGCTGTCGCGCTTACTCACTCCAGCGTTTCGACAGCGAGTTTCCGCGGTCACCGGGTGAGATGCGTAGTGCGCGCGTGACGAAATGCTTGTTAATTTAGTTAGTGTGCCTATGTTTACAAGTTTATATGGCGGATAAAACCACTATCCTTACTTCGTATAGAGATAGAGAGAGAGAGAGAGAGAGACAATCTTTATTAGAAACAGATTTTAGCTGTCCACTAGTTTGCTATCGCAATCGATGCTTCGCCTTTCAGGCGAAACTGCGTCTTTTTCTTTTTTTTTCTCAGAAATAATACTGCCGCAATATAGACATGAATCAGAGAGGCCGGACAAACTATAGATGTCTTTCTTGTTCGTCTTGCACCAGTTTTCTGATCCAGCGCGAAGTATTGAGCGAGCTCTCCTCAACCGATGTACATGCTTCTGATCTCGAACTTGGGCGCTCACACTTATCGCTCAAGTCATTATATTGCGCCCTTTACGTAAACCGGCTCACTTCTTGATTTGTGGAATGGGCGAGCATCTCTAGCTCCAGTTTAGGATTACCGGGACGGCCGCACCTCACCATTATGAACGCGAGGAGAAGCAGATGGAGCCGGTCACGAAAGGGCGGCTGATCAGCTTGCGACACTCTGGCCATGGCCACGGATTTATCCTCATCCCCGACTGAGGCATGCAGAGCAAATACTTGTCCGAGCCCTCTGCGATGCTCTACAGTAGAACTAACCGCCAGCTGCCTCCGGAACCTTATAGAGAAAGAAGCCAACTGCATCAGAAGCGGCGGCAGCACTAAAAACAAAGAGAGCGTCATGTTTGCTTAGTAATTGGCGCAGCCTTCGCTTCTCAAGGCTATATAACGCGAACGCGTGCACGCTCTGAGCACATCAGACTAAAGCGAGCAATAACTCAACAAAGTAAGCGCGCGAGAACGTGCGGAATATGGAGGGCCCTCGCTGCACCGTGTGCTGCTGCTGCCTTCTTCTGTGCCTTTTGCGCCGATTAAAATCTGGAACGGAGCAGCGGGCCCTCTCTTCGGGAGGACCGGCGGCGCTGGCAAGAACGCGCGGAACGCTCTCGGGTTTCGTTCGTCGTGCCGTGGCCGGGTCTTATCGGCGGGTCTCATCGGGGCCCAGCTCGTACGCGCACATACACATAGTTGTGTGTGTACGGCGGCAGCGGATGGCCACCTCCCCCCTTCTCTCCTCCCCCTCCCCCATCTCGCCATCACTTCGCGCAAGCACGCACGCACGCGCTCATGCTCTCTCTCTCTCTTCATCTCTCGCTCTCTTCTTCCCAATTGCTCGCTATTACCCGCACTCTTGGCGGCGTCGACAGGCGGGCTATTGCTTCGGACTTTTGGCTTCTTCCGTGACGGCTAGTGCTGGTGACGGCGGCGGCCTTTTCTTTCCTAGTATAAGAGCCCGGCCGTCGTTGGGGGAGATCGGCCTTCGGATCCGCCGCGCTGATCAGACCTCTGTGCGTTCGTTCGGGTTTGGACTCTCTCGCATCGCGAAAGGCAGTTTCTTGATGCCCGGTTGTTTGCTTTTGCGAGCAAAGGGAAGAGAACAGGATGCACCGCTTGGGATGCCGTCATGTTTGACCCCGGGAAGGATGTATTGTTCTTGGGTGCTTCACCACAGGGAGTATGGTGGTATTGCAGGAGAAGAGTGAGGTTTCGTGCTTTGAATCGGGAGGATATGCGGGATATTGGCTTTGCAAAAAGAACTCCGCAAAAAGAACAAATACAGAGAGTAAGAAGGAGGCTGGAACGCTTTTATGCGAGTAGGATGCCTCAGAAGTCACAGGAACAGAGCGAACTTTATCCAAATGATCGGATACCTCAGAGTGGGATTCGTATATGAGTCAAAGAGATTCCGCCGCGGTTGGGAAGTTCTGTGGCGTGTGCGACCTTGCTCTGCAGGGCAGACAGTCTCAGCTGCTGCTTTCTGAGGCTAGAAATGCGGAAAGACGAGACCCCGTCGACCGGCTAAATTATACGCGTCAGGCAGTATCGCAGATCTCGGAAGGTATAGACATCAAAATAAACTGCAGGTGAGAGCACGGCGATTTTTTATTACATGTGCTACATTACAGACCCGTAGCTAGCGTAGAGGAATTGAAAACGCATTCGCTATTTAGATTGCCTGCTTATACCACGAAGGGACCGGCTTTGTTCGAGATATCGTGTTCCGATAACATGGTTTAGGTCATCGTGATGGCTCCCTCTACCCGTGCTTATCACCTCTTCCTTGTGTTTTCAACTCAGTCTTCTTGCCCTGGCTTACAGTTAGAGGGCATATACCTTCTCTTCTTGTTGTAAAGAGTCCGTTCTTCGCAGTTTTAGTACTACACGCTACCATAAGAACCAATTATATGATGTGTTGCGTGTGCACTCTTCACTGGAGACGTACTGTACATTACACGCCACTTAGACGACGTTGGATTCAAGCACGCAAACCCTATAAAGAGAAATAAATTGTGATTAAACGTATGTCTTGTGGATCTTGTGCTGTGTTGTTTTGCCACGACGATAATGATTTGTACGTTACTACGGCTTATTTCGTTTTACCAGTTTAGGGGCGGACCCAGAGTAGCATCGAGAAATATGGAAATATCGAAGAAGGGAAGAAGGATGTTTCACTGCACCCTCAAATTTGTCAGCGCGCGAATGTTTTCTCCACGGTATATATGCCAAGACCAAGACCAACCAAATAATTTCTCCGAAGTGCCGGCACGGCATGTGTGTGTGTGTCGTGGAGGGGAGGTTGCCAAGTGGAGTGGGGAACCCAAGGTCACATTCTGGATCCGCCAGGGGTATAACCCTGCCGCGTTGAAAACATTCCCTTGCAAATAAATTTTGTTCACCTGCAGTAATCTCATGCGATACAGGTAGTAATGACTACTAACCCTCATAAATAGCCCTCATGACTTCTGCACGCCTGTACGGGCTTAGTAGTTCTTTGCTCTTCCGTTGAGCTGCTTATAATTAGGGCGGCAGATATATATTGCTAGACTGAGGTACCGAAGACTCCGATGCTGCTTCCACGCGATAGGTTTGGGGGTAAGTTCACGTGCCGAAGCTGCAGATGGACATTGCGGGAGGCCGTTGTGGAGCGCTTGGGATTAATGTCGGCCACTGTGGATTCCTTGACAGGCATTGAAAGTGTCACTAAACGGACAATAGAAAATTAATTTCAAACGCGAGCAAATTATAGTCTAGTTGAAATTAAGGGGGACAAACGAAGCTCGCAAAGCGATAAAAAATTGTGGGGTACAACGCCCCGGAGCTGCACATTGAGCTATGAGAGATGCCGTAGTAAAGGGTTACATATTAATTTTTCACCACCTATGGGTTTCTTCAACGTGCCCCCTGAAGCATGCTACACGAGTGTTCTTGTATTATACCCACATCGGAATGTTAATTGTCGCCGGGAATCGGGTCGGGAATCGAACCAGCGACCACACCTGCTCAGCAGCGGAACGCCTAGCCAGAGAGCCACCGTGGCGGGATCGGAAGGGCACTAAAGATAACCACTGAGATATTAGTGTTGCAGAAAAGTTTCCAAGGGAAGGGAAACTACTAGTAGTACTCGGCTTAGTACCGAGATTATGACATCTGAGGTCACATGTTTGCTTCGAGTATGTCGAATTATGGGCGAGCTCTGGGAGAGGCGTTTTTCTTGCAGTGAATTTCACTACGCAATTATAATTATTGTTGTTGTCGTTGTTGTTGTTTTCGTTGCTTGCGTTGTTTTTGTCTTCTTCTTTTTCTTTGGTAGGCGGTGGTTATAATTGTGGTGGTGGGGGTTGTGACGGTTATGAATAATAGTGACTCCGACTGCCTCCTTCAATGCGGTGTGATGAAAAACGACACTAATCCAAACAATACTAGAAAAGCGTCAGCGGGGACGTGCTTTGCGAAATAAGGAGGCGACTCGATCGCCGGCCTGCACGTGTTTTCTTATCGCAAACCCCGCTCCTTCGCCGACGAAACGCTTCGCGCGCCATGTGGTAGAGCGTTCGGCTATATACTACGTGCACTGTCGCCAAACACAGTCCGCCTTGCAAGCGGGCACGCGCTTCACTCTGGCGCCAGCCGGCGCGAACGCAGTCTCGATGCAATCTACGTATATACCGCTCACCAGCACGACTTCAAGGGGGGGGCTTCGTTCACCCCTTGCACTGTATCTTTCCGCAGCGACGACCCGCACCGTATAGCCTTCCCGGGGCCATATTTCGTGCCCGCAATTTGTTTTGACCGTCCGCTCTTCGTTTAGCTTTGTGCGTGCGTGCAAGTGTGCCCTGCACGTGCTTTAGTGCGCGCACGCACACATCTCTGCGCACGCGAGAGTGGAGCTGTGATTTCGACGACGGCGAGCGTATACATATATACATGCGAGCGAGTATCAATGCGGTGTTCGTGTCCGCGCTGCCGTGTGGCTTTATAGGTGGGTGGTCTGGCATATGTGAGCGTGCTCGCTCGCGAAATGGCTCTGCTCTGCTCTCTGGCTTGAGTCTATTGCCGCGTAAGCGTCGATAAACACGAAGATAACGGTCAGTTTAGCGATGATCTGATACGAGAGAGAACTATAGGCGAAGGAACCCTGAACGGCGTGTTTGATTTACGGGCGATTGTGGTTAATGTTTGCCTCGTTCACTCGGGTCATTGCAAAAGCCAGGTGAAGGGGGGCTGGCATCTATGGTTTCGTGACCCCTGATGCTCATGGGCGCTTCGGTTGCCACTGGCCGCTTCTTCTCAGCACTGTTTAAGTTCTTCTCTAGGTCTAATAAAAAATGAATTAATATTTGTTTTGCACTATAGCTTGTTCAGTACGGGCCAGTGTTAAAAAAGAAACACGCCGTCAGTTCTCTGTCATCGGTTACGGTTGAGATACGGTATAAAGAGCCCACGGACTAACTTTAAATGTGTAAATGTACGTTCGGTTGACTATACTAATCGCCCATTTCAATAAAGGCGAAGAAATGTTCCAGTTGCAGTGGCTTTACTGCTGGTTAGGTGTTCCATTTAAAAGTGGACCGTGTACTGTACAATATGAATAATATCGATCTTTGGATAGCTAGCATTTCCGAGCATGGCGAGTGCCCTGTGCATAACAAAGCAGGACATCTACATAAGAATTGGAATCAACGTGGTAAGGTTGTAAATTTGTTATAGGAACAAAAGTAAGAAAATTTGGGCAACACCCCCTTCAGGTTAATTTGCTTGCTTCTCTTCGATCTGTTCCAAAGCAAACAACTGACTGCGAGTACGAAGGAAAGATGGCACAGCAAGGGGCCAGCGATGCGCGCAGTGATTACCTGCGAACTCGCCTTCGCGCGTTTCAGGAAAGACGCCATTCCGACGCGGTGCATACAGCATATGGGCACGGCTACTCAGGACTCCGAGGCCTGAGACAAAAAACGTCGAAAATGACCTCACGGTGGGAGAATAGGAAGGCAAGGGCGTGGTGACGGTGCTCGGGAAAGACCCCGCCACGCACCCGACGGAGACCAGCGGAGGGCGGAGATAGCAGTTGCTGGTTTAGCTGTCTTCGCCGGCGTCGTCTCCGCAGCGCACCGACCTAATAGCAGGTTTCGGTCCTATAGGCTGTTTCTTGACTGCTGAGTATAGGAAAACGAGGGCACCAAAGAAAGTACAAATACTCAGTAGAGACGCGGGGGGCCAGTCATGATGAGAAGGAACGTTGTCGAAGTAATACGACGAGAGAAACATAAAATGGTAAACGTATACGACAGGTGTAAGCTGCCTGACCTATCGAAGTCGATGCACACGACGCGGGTTTGGGAGCACAAACTGATAATGAAAGAAAAATGTAAAAGTGTGCTGATGGTAGTGAGAGGACGTTTCGAGAGCCAGATAAAAAGCGAGGGGGAACAACAAATGTAACGTCGCTTTGTACTGCAGGAAGAACTCTGAAGGTATGAGCAAAAGCAGGGGAGAGCAACTAATCGCAGTATGTTGAATTAGGGGAGAGAGAAGGTTGGGAGAGAGAGAGAGCTGCGAAGCGTGCTCTGGTGCTCGGAACATGGCTTTGGTCTAAGCATATGGCCCTGTGACGAGAAGAGACACGGTTCGCTGGGACCAGTACACCGGCGTGATCACGCGCTGCTGATTTGCTGTACGCTGCCATCGCAGCTAGCCACTCCAGCGCTGTCGCAAAGAAACCTTACTTAGGACGTTGATGATCGACGACGTGGAACAGAAGAACAGCGCCGAGTTACTTCGAAGTGTTTACTTGGAAGCGAAGACGCTGGCGACCAGGTAAGTCAAAGCAAACGAAAGACACTCCTAGAAGAGACAAGACAGAGAGAAAGAGGAAAGAGCCCACTTAGCCGAGTCTTATTGAGCGGTTCATCTTCTTATTTCTGCGCTCCACCGCGTTAGTCGATCCATCTTTAACCGCGAGGGTTGCCGAGGAACCTGAAATGACAACGACAAAAAATATCTCTATATATAAATAGTGGAGATAATATAAGCAATCGAATGGCTTTGGTATCCCCGGTGCACTCGCTTTCTCTCCTTCACTCCCTCTCCCTGAGCAGCCGTCTCTCGGGGTACAAGCGTCGACGGAGCTGTTCCTCCCACGTCCTTGTTATCGCTGTCATTAGGGCCATTATACCTGGGTGCCCCGTCCGCGTCTCCGCCTCAGGGCGCAGGCTGCCGACCGGCCGCAGTCTTAAGTTCCTGCCCTGCACTACTCCACCACCGACCTCAGTTGGTATAAGGCGAGAGGACCGCCCTCTCCCACGAGGAGCAAGCGGCAACAGCAGCAGCGGCAGTTTACAAGATGGTTGCTGCTGCTCGGCCGTGCAGAAAGTCCGTGCTTCCTTACGACCTCCCCCTTGTTACTTTCTTTCTACTCGCAGTTTCGTCCTTGTCTGGGCCTTTTATGAGGCGTATAAAAGACCATTACACTCCCGGGGCCCACGTCTGACAAGGTCCCACACTCCCTTTTCTCTTTGTCTTCAAGGGGTTTTGACTTTTGTTCTTTGTTTTTAAAACCTTCGTCCGTGTTTGCTCCTCGTACGCGCTCTTCGCTACGTAATGTTCCAACACAGCTTTCTTTACGAGCTTGCTCGCCGACCGCTCGATTATGCATTGTTGACAGTGAGCATCAGTGCTTTAACCGACACTGGGTATTCTTCCTTGTTCCCATAGAGTCTTAAATTTTTATGATCTGCACTGCAACGACTGCTTGAGTGACACTTTTGTTTCAGAGTTGGTAATCATCATTCCTGTTCTCAGGCGCGCTGTTTGCAGCAGATAATTACGGATGCTCGTGCGCCTTCTCACCCACTCGCTGTTTTCGCGCAGCTTCTTTAACTTATTGACCACTCAGTTCTGTATCCGAGTTTGTTTTACCACCAGACACTTAGGTGCTGAGCTTAAAAGCTATCGGTGATTTTTGTTCCTTTTCCTCTTGCTGTGTTAGAACTGTAGCTCTCAGTTTGTTTCCTGAAGCGACAATAAGTTCTTTACTTTCCAATAATTTCTTGGAATGGAAAGGAAAGAAGAAATATGCATATATGTGTAGTTCACCTTTCTATTTGCCCGATATGTTACTGAATGAATTAATTAATCTGATTAATGAATGAATTTTGGAGATGATGTCACATGGTCTCTACAAGAAAAAGGAGGTGAGTTAGGGAACGGGATAAGAGGGCTGGCACTGTGTATACAGCAGCAAGAATCTCCTCGTATGTGATGGAGAGACCCAATCTCCTGGGGGTACCGGGGGAGCGCCAGCGGTACACCCTCGTGGCTTCGACGCTTCTGGGAGCGATCCATTCTTCGTAGGGGTTGATGGTCAGGTCCTCCAGCACAAACCTGCGCTGCTCGACGAAACATATTAATGAAAGACACTCCTAGACACACCTCAATAAAAACTGTCATCATCAGCATTGGAAGGAATGCAAAGTTTTAAACAAAATGCATTAGCGCCTAAGATCAACTGAATGACGGGTAATCAGTTGACGAACGTGGTACATGTGTTCGGCAATTAAAGGAAAACTGAGACATCCACCCAAATGTAGCAATTTGCTACAATGAAAACCCAACCGGGTTCCTCGAAAGAAAGCCTCGCAGTTGAGGAAAAATTCGTCGTGGTCCGGGACTCGAACCCGGGACCACCGACTTTCCGGGGCAGCCGCTCTAGCATCTGAGCTAACCAGGCGGCTAGCAGATGGCGTCTCAGTCTCAGACAGATGGATGTCTCAGTTTTCCTTTAATTACTGATCTCCACCTAGCGGATTTCCGCTGAACTATTACGTCATGTGTTCGGCAAGTAATGCGAAAAAGATGCATGAGTGAGCAGGGCTCGTCCTTCATCATATCGGTACGCAGGGACATATAGGATAGAGTATACAGCTTTGGTTTGAAAGTTACGGGTAAACACGTCACGTACAGTCTTTGTTGAAATATGCGAAGCCATTCTCGCTATAGAGTGAAACTCTCGCACAGTTTCACTGATTTCACGTGGCAGACAGGGTCTCAATAAAACGCTGTTAATTACTGGTCATCAGGTACGAAGACACTGGAAAGCATTTGATGCCACAGGTCTAGTAGGCAGTCGAACCCAAATGTTCTCGATTCATAACCCGGCGCTATAAACGCCAAAGTTATGGACGGCACGCTCATCGTAAAGTGACAGAGGTGCCCATATAGTACTGAATACATGGCGAAATAATTAATTTTCTTTTTCTTTTTAAGGAAGAACAGTTGTCGGCCTAAAGAGAAACAGCTTTCATTGGAAATGCCAGTTCATCATGAGCAGCTGTCTCTCAAATGAGCGTCTGTCTCAATAATGAGTTGTTTCGTTTTTCTTTTAACGACTAGCGATTCGTTGTTGGTCTGAAGACAAAGAACCTTTTACGACCATGCTCGCTCTTCGTGAGCCAGCTGTCTTCCAAAATAGCATTTATTTCTGCGATTATGGCGTGGGGAGCAGACTGTGCTGTTTCACGCGCATCATCCCCGTGCTTTCGGATGGGTGAAGGTTCAGCACCCGCGCGAGATTGAAGCGTTGTCCAGCGAGGTAAACGGACGCTCTAAGCTGGATGCCATTGAATCTGCAGTCTCATTTTTTTACCGGTTTAACAATAGCGCCTGAAGTTTTCGCTCAGTACAAGACGCGCCTGCATGATTTGGAACCTACTCGAACGTTATCGTTGATTCTCTCTGTTGTTTATGTTCTCGCCGGACCTTGTATAATGAGATTGTATGCGTGACGCGAATAGTGTTCCACATTCTGGAAGGTATGCGATCGCCAACGATTACGCTGGAACCTTCGACGAGTCATGCATGTATAAAAGCCAACGTGCTTGCTTGACCCGCTGATCAGATTTCGACGATACACGAGTGTGTTCGCCGGTATACCATTGTGGTACTTGTTTTGCTGTGCAGAGGTTCGCCCGATGAAGAGTTGGTGTCGTGGCTTCAGTTGTGCCATTGTGGTCGTTTTAATTCACTATACCACCTGACAATATACTGAATGTTGAAAAAAAAAAATTGTCGTGCCCCGAATGCAGTACGAGGCTAGAAAGGAAACCCATACGGGTTTCAATGACAGGTTCTCTACCTTGCGGGATTCACGAGAACTGATTTGCCATATTTCGTATACAATATACTTCTGCATAAAGCGTCATGTAGGCCAGTTTTTTTTTTTTTGCGGTAAGTCGAATAACGTTAACATTTTATTGCAGCGAATGCTAATGAGGTGGTTCCGATGAAGTAGTGCTTTTCAATGCTTCCATGCGCTTACTTCAATTTTGGTTGTTCGCACAAACTCGCGCAACCACAAAACGCTCCAACAAAAGTTTACATTTTTTTCCTACTTACTCCAAATATAAACTACAAACCACAACTAGAACGCATATAAACTTATTTTATTTTTGTTTCTTTTCGCTGCCAGTAACACGGCCACACAAATATGCGGAATTGTCGTTTCCGTACTCGTAGCTGCGAAGCTACAAGGCACTGCGGGGTGGCATGGCGGTATATTGCATTTGCGGTTCGCTATAACGAGAGCGATTTGTTCCAAGGACATCAGCGTTTACGGCGACCCGGACAACATCGACGACGCACCAATACGCTTGCCGCGTGAAGGCGCCGCAGCGGCAACCCAGCACTCTATACATGTATATACATACGTGCATACCACTCCGGCTTTGGCGTGTTTGAACAAGTGGTGCATCATTCTATGCACGCATTACAACTATACATAGAGAGGAGCGCGAAAAGGCTTTCCCAGCGCGCGCCATCTGGCGAGCGCTTGGCGGCTTCGACAGCCACCGAACGCAATTAATGTTCGACGAATCGTAAATTCGTCTCGCTCTCGTCTATTTACGTGCACTGCATGACGTCACCGTGTAATGTCGTTCCGCACGGCACCCCCGTTGTTTCCGCGAGCTCGCTCGAGTCCTTGCGGCGCATGCATTGTGCTTCCTAGTTTGCCTGTATACAGGCGCATAAGACTTCGGTTGCACCGGGCCGTCGAGGCGCACCTGCGGCCTCTATACTGGTCCTCCCAGTCGTACCCTCCTTGTTCCAATCCAAAGGACGCACGTACGTTTGACGCTTAGTATACCTACAAGTCGACGGCGAACCATGAACTATGCCATGAACCTGTTTCTGTTTCACAGTTGGCGAAGAGAAGGCGGAACGTGCACTGTAGGACGAGCGCTGGTGGTCGTCGATTCTCGATACCAAGAAAAAGAATTCTCGAAGTCCCGTTTCACCATCTTGGACCTCCGTTAACTTCCTCAGTTACCCTCTCACGCGGGGCCTTCACTCTGGGCTCCAGCCGCAGGAGTATTTGGCTTGCAATGTGCAATTACATTTGCAACAGAAGATTACAGCGGTAATATGACCGTGATTCTCTTTATTTGAGATTCCTGCGCAAATTCCAAGTTTAATTTAATTCATTTTCAAAGTAATAGCGTGATTTCTTTCTCTTATCTCGCGTTTTCCCCCCTTCTACCTTTCCCTTTTCCAGCTTTGCATTTCCTATAGTATTTTTCCTATATTAGAGTGACTACTAAACACGTGCTTTCTTATTTCTGTATTCCTATGTAAATATTCATAAAAATATGGTTCCATTGTTCTTAGTATTACATTACAACCCGATCCCCACTATTTTCTTATTCAAGCGCTTCTTGGCCAATCTCCCGTTGTGAGTATGTGCCAATTTGTGAAATCATCATCATTAAGGGGGAAATCTAGATATTCGTGTCATGAACCCGGAATGTTAATTTTGTATAGAATACTACAGCATACCACGGAATCGTATAATACGTTAGAATCCGGGTCAACTTATAACATGTAAGGACTAATGTTTGGTTATCCTTTTACTTAACGTCTACATCGTATTTTTTAACGCCTTACATCGTATTTTTTGTGTACTTTTTTGCCTGGGGCGTAAACTAAAAGCTCTATTTTGGGATATGGAGTAAATAGTTTTCAAGCATATAGGGGGGGGGGGGGGGGGTTACGCGGTTGATCTACGTTTCACATTGCACGCGTGTGTGAATACGCGGCACATCGTGCTGTGCCGTGCCGTACCAGTAAAGCCGTGCAGTTTGGTGTCGACCACAGACACTCGGTGAAAGCGCACAAAATGTTTTGATTCAGCGGTATCGACTTTGACGTTTGTAAATACCACGTTGAAGTCATTATAACGCAAATGAGACAGACACAAAGGACGCAACACAGGACACCACGGGCGCTACACTCAAGTGATTTATTACAGTCCATTATACAACACCATAAAAAGAGTAAGGTAAAAAAATGCAGATTCAAAACGCACATCTTGATATCTATGTGAAGCGTAGCTTTGGTAAAGCGGGTAATGAAATTCTACAAATTTACCCGTTTCATTCTTGCGTCTTTGGCGAAAACACCCGTGTACTTAGATTTAGGTGCACGTTAAAGAACCCCAGGTGGTCCAAATTTCCGGAGTCCCCCACTACGGCGTGCCTCATAATCAGAACTGGTTTTGGCACGTAAAACCCCATAATTTAATTTAATTTTAATTGGCTTAAAAGAAACGCGCGCGCGCGCATGCGCAGCAATCATCTCTTGGGGTTTATTTTTTATAATCGATAATAACTAAAGTTTGTCCTCTCTCTCTCGAAGAGCTAATTGAAATTGGTATACTGTGAAAGTAAACGTGCGATTTTTGTAAGTACTAGCTTATAGAATACAAACTTTCATTCGTTATCTAGTATCAGAACATCAGACATGTGGCATTCGTGGTCGTAGCATGCAGAACAATATACATATTGCCCCTTCTATTCTTCAGTGTGTGTCAGATAGCTTTCCCGAGGTCTAGCTCTCTCATACAAGTTGATTTGGCTGAAGCATTCGATCAGCATTCGATGGTTTCATTTTTCGGCTGCTCAGTCATATCAATATTGGGAACATTTTTCTTAACGGAATCAGGATGTGCTACAGGGGTTGAACAACTCGATTAATATGTAAATGGCACTTTATCAACTCCTATATACGCATACTCACTCCTCTGTGAGCCAAGGGTGGTCACTTTCGTCCCTATACTTTTCACTCGTTATCTTGAACCTGTGTGTCTCGGTCTCATTTCTCAGAGTACGGTGACGGACTTTGACTGTGACACTTCATCAATCACCTTTCGTGATGGCGTAGTGACTTCGACGTTGTGCTGCTAAGCCCGTGGGCGCGGAATCGAATCCCGGCCACGGCAGCCGCATTTCGATGGTGCGATAATGCAAAAACACCAGTGTACAGTGCATGGGGTGTACATTGAGCAAACCAGGTGGTCAAAATTAATTCAGAGTCTCCCACTATGGCGTGCCTAATATTCATATCTTGGTTTTGGAACACAAAATTCCAGAATTAAAAAAAAAGCGAAGCATCGACGGCGATAGCAAAATATTAGACAGATATAAGGAGTAGGGATATTAGCTTTATCGTATATAGACTTGTAAACATTTGCTTCTTACTAACTAAATTAACAAGCACGGTGTCACGCGCGCACAGACAAGCACGAACACATCTCACTCGATGACTGAGGGCACTCACTGTCAAAACGCTGGCGTGTGGTCGAGCGGCAGCAGCAGCGAGCGAATCGCCCTTCGGGCTGCCTCTCGCTTCAATGCGAAGTAAGCGGTGTGAACACGGCGCACACGAAGCCATCTCAGGCCTCGGTGCGCCTCGACTCACCGCATATCGCTTTCAGCATAGCGCCCGTGCGGCCTCGCTCAGCCTCGCTATACGCAGCCACAACCGGAGTAGAACGCCCGGTTTCTGCTGCCTTGCGCGCGATGGAAGACGGCGCGCTTCCTCCCCGCTTTCGTCCATTGCGTGCACGAGATCGAGCCACCATCCTTCTCGGCTCACCCTTGCACGCTTTCACTCGCACCCACAGCATCGCGTGCAGCCGCGATGTTATTGCACTTGGACTTTATACGGAACATCACGGCGACGGCGATGATCGCGGAAATGATCATGGAGTGTCCACATACGTAAGTGCTGTCGCAATAAAAAAATAATTCATTAGTCGAAGTCCTTGTTTACGCGGACAATGTCGCGTTTAAATGCTCAGATGAGAAAAGTGTCGAAGAAGAAATGCGCCTAACACAATCGTTTTGTTCAGCCACTGGTGCCTCTGTTAAATATAAGTTCGGAGGATTCTTGTTTGGTCAGTGGGCAGTGACTTCATCGCAGTTGGCGGTATTCGCTGAGAGACTGGTGCTGTGTGTTACCTTGATCTACCCCTTGATCAATTTAGTAACAGTATCTGCATACCTGCAGTACCATCACGGGCAACGGACATTTTCCGGAAAGCAATAATTCAAGCATGCGGGATATACGAGCGTTCTAGTGAAGCTCCTGACTGGCTTAACCTCATTGATTTGCGTTAGAATCTGCCTGATTATTGACTTGGACTTGTGGTGTGTTTGGTGTAAGAGCTTCGGTGTTTCCCTGTAGTAAAGAAAAAAAATTGCGATAGTGGCCTAACGGTTAGAGCATCGGGATGCTCTGCTGAGGCACCTATGTTCGATCCTACCATTGGGCACACAATTCATTTCTGTATTTTTTTTATTATGACAGATTCGGCAAGACAGCAGCTACGGCCAGTAAAATCCGGGTGGGGGCGGGGTTTGCAAAGGCAGCTTCACTTTAAAAGGCCGTAAATAAAATGCCCAACACCGGAACGTGGTGCCCCGGGCCAACTAGCCCAAGAACAAGTTATGCTGTTTATCTATCATTTTCACATTTTCAATTATAACACGTCCTTGCTGTCATGTCAGATAGTGGTAACAGGAGTGCCTTTTCATAGGTTTTTTTTTCTATTCTTCGTCTGGTTTAAAGGCAGCATCGATCGGAGTACTATGGTAACCATTTGAACAATTTGCCTTGCTTTTACCCTACACGTACAGCGTCAACAATCACGCTGTGTTTCAAGTTCCGGTTATCTGCTCTTTTTATCTAAAGGTAACGTAGATCGTAGTGAAATACACAAGAGCAATTTGTACATAGCTGACTGCGGGGAGCCAGACTTCGTGTTATGCATGCCCAACGCAGTTGCAGCACACTCTTTTGAAGATAACCTTTGTAAAGGTTACGATGATACGAGCGCACACCTTCGGCAGAAGCCATGGACGCTCGATCGTGCCTCGAGATACCCGATCACAGGTGGTACTGAGAAGCAGCCGAGAACTTCTTCCTCCACGTTTCTTTAGGTGGTGTGTGCTATGGCGCTAATGTCAGCGCAGCGAATTTCAGCGTGCTATACGTTAGTGCAACCACGAGCACGTGCTTTTTAGAGCTGCAAGAGCGTGGTTGCTTGGCGTTATGTGCGCAGTAGAGAACGTGCAACGCACACATGCCGCTCTTTTTTCCTTATTTTTGCTCGTCAAAGCTCGTAAAGATACAGGCGTGCCACTGTGCTTCATGCAAGCAAGCCCGTTTCGGGAGCTCCCGCTATACGTATATATAGCGGAGCCGCCGGCGTAGATGCATTATCGGGCGCCGAGACGACGCTCCACGCTAGACTTCTTATTTTTCTTTTTTTCAAAGATTTTTTTTACGAGTCCGTTCTTTTCCCTTCAGAGCGGCGCATAAAAGTGTTTCGCTCCAACGAGAACCCCTTGTCGAGTACGTATCGTGAACGTATACAATGTATAGCCGCGTCCTTTGGCGACACCGACGTTATATGCGATCAGTTTCGTTTCTTCGGTGCTCCATTCTTTGTCTGATTTCTTGAGATTCGGGCGTCAAGAACGTTTTCAAGGTTTCTACGAAACGCATAGAACACCCGTTCTTCTCGGTATCTGAGGGTCGAGGTCGGTGTTCCGTTATACGCTTTATGGAAACTTTAAAGGATAAATGTAACGCGTACTATACTATGCGTTCACCGGTACTTATCAAGCGACACACTCCCTATGTGTACATTTTATAGCGAACGCGACGCGAGAGCTTTGAAGCATTTTTTTCTCGTGCATTTTATGCCGTCAGTCGCGAAGAGGACGCTGGTGTAGGGTCCTATTGTCGCCGGTACGAATGTGTTTGTCGGCACGATTCGCGGCTTTTTATCGAGCCGCCTGATCGAACTCTGTTCGAACCAATAGACGAGCTTTGTAGTAAAATCTGAGGTGGTTTATTTTTGCCGCTCAACGTGCCGAGCTTGACGAGCGGCGCGCCGTAAAAGAGGGGTGCCGAAAGTGACATCATAAAACTTGAAAAATAAGAGGCTGGCATACGAAGTAGCGGCATCGAAACTTTAGCCTTCATTTTAACACAGAAGAATGATTTTTTTTAACAGCGAAGCTGTTTACGCCGACTGTAATGTGTGCCGCCTGCCACTGCGTTGCTTAGCAACCACCTCGCCGAGCGTCTTGCGTTATGCTCGAGAGAGAGAAAGAGAAAATGAGAGCGAGAGAGAGAGAAATAAATTGTAGCAGCACCAACGAGGCAACGCGCAGAGGTGCTGCCGACGCCATCCGCGCATCTCCGTTCCCCCGCTTAGCACCGAACGCTCGCGGTGTGAGCTCGGCCGAGCTCCCACTAGCTGCGAGCTACTGCGCATGCGCCGTGACGTCATCCTGTCGTCTGCTGCGCACCGCCCGTACGCGCAAATAGAAATACGCCGCCCGTACACTGTGCATAGCTTTCGGCCCACTTCCCCTACATATGCTCGGACTGCAAGTGCTTCGCGAGGCGTTCCCCGATGCCACGGACCACGAGGAAATATTTATACACTTCCTATAACTGAGCATCACTTGGCATTACTTCGTATAACTTAGCATGACTTCGTATACAGCCAGGACCAGCTAGGAACCGATCAGCTCCGCTGTGTCTTTAGCCTTGCGCCACTAGTGCAAGCTACCCTGAGTTTTTTTTTTTTCATATTAATTTTCGGCGAAAGGGCTGAAGTAGCTTTGGATAACGCAAATAGATAGCACGCAACACAAGCTCATCTTTCAAGTACAATTTGTTGCAAGGCAGGCAATCGTTTTATAGGCACCGATGTTCCCAACGTGAACGAAGAAGCAATTTAAAAAAATTAGAACATAGGAATCCATCCAGCTAGCCTGATCATTGATTGTTCTTGTTATAGGTTGAAGTAATATCTCATGCCTTCTAAGAAAAAGGCCCGCTATGCGTGCACCCCGGTGAATGTAGAAGTAACCTAATGACGTGTTCGTCTGTTCATTTCAAGGCAACCCGGTAGTGCCTAATATGCCCGTACGAAACTGTGTTGGAGATGCAACGATAACGAGAGTAAGTGTACCTAACACATATAACCAATCAGGATAACCATTGGAACCTCACCATGCTCCATGAATACAGCTTAAAAAGCTGTCTGATGTGACCTTTCAAATTTTAAATGCGCAATCATTTCTATGGTCACCCAACGAGAAAACTGTCCGAGCGTACGTCTGTCCTCCGCGTAAGACGATCGCTCGCAAGATAGAGCCAGCTGCGGAAGAAGACGACGACGAACGTGCGAGCCGTCGCACGAGCGCATCTATGCGGCCACGTGACTTGTGCAATCAGGCACGTACTTGGCACACCTTTAGTAAGCCAGAACTGCGGAGCAGCCGTGACTTCAAATCGGAACGTCAATAGCGCACCTGGTGCCGCCACCTGAAGTCTATAGTTTGCTTGCCTCAGCAGTTCGTGTCGCCGCAGCGCTGTCGCATTTACCGTAATGGCGCCAATACGATGGCAGCCGCTGATCACTGCTAGGATTGATTACCAGCAGTGTTGACACCACGTCGTTACTACGAAATGCGTATACGCATCATTCAGATAACTCCCTGAGGAGATTCTACGTAATTTTTTTCCCAAAGTGCTACACCTGTCGATTATACGCCAGAAGGCTCCTGAAAAGCGAATGTATCAACAGCTCCTAGGTCTAATCCTTTATTGTTACACTTCGCTTCCTCAACGAAATCAGCTTACGAACTCTAGCATCCGTAAATACCCACTGGCGAGAATGTCACACGACTGCGAAATGCGATATAGCGTTGCCTGGAGAAACATGCGATAACTACACGCGTCCGCCAACAAACAAACCGTCGCGCTTTGCGCTTCACTCCGATGCGCATCGAGCGTTTCGTCGTTGACGCGCCTTCGCCAAGGTCAGTCAAAAGCGTTCCCACGGTAAATGCGCCGTAGACGGAGCACTGCGTGCCTGACTGAGCACAAATGTCAGCAACGCATACGCGAGATTCGTCAGTCTGGCTTCCCCGTCTACTACTATACGCACGCTCAGGCTTAGAGGTGTCGGGTTCTACCACCGCGTCCCAGTGTTCAATGTCCGTCCATTCCCCTCCTCCGCGTCGCACAACCCGAGCAGTGACCGCACTGGCATGAGACGCGAAGTGCGCAGTAAAAAAAAGCCCTCCGCGTCACACGTCGAGCGAAGTTCGGCCTTCGGACGTACACACGCGAGTGTCACGTTTCCGCCAGGCTATATTCTCCCGGCTTTTCTTTCTTTTTTGGGGGGCCTTCTCGCCCGGTCCCTCCCCATCAGACGATGCGCAGTTGGGCTAGCGACGAAACAGCGTCGATCATGCGGTGTATGGCCGAGTGTTGACAACAAACGCAGCAGCGGACAGCGGCGGACTCTCAACATCCCTTTCCTTACGCTTTCACTTTCCTCACTCCTTCTCGGTCGGGAATTCAACGCCTCCATCCATGGCCGCTAAGATGGGTGGGAACGGCGCGGAGATTCACTGCTTTGTTATTTCGTTTTGCATGTCATACGCTCGCATATGAAAGTCATATATTTTCTGTAGGCGTAAGGGTAGACGAATGGTCCTCTTGTGCGATTCTTCTTTGTGTTTCACCAATCATTCAATCAATCAGTCAATCAATCAATCAATGCACGCGCATTCACCCTATGGAGATCATTGGTGACGGTGATGTTGCAGTCTATATACATTTTAAATACAATAATGCACATTTGAATAAATAAATAAATTAACATATATATATATATATATATATATATATATATATATATATATATATATACAGGTGATATGTATATGCTCGATACATGTGTACAGTTTAGGACAAAATGTCCATCGATTCGGCAGCGCTAGTAGACAGCAGCGCATCGCCTTCTCGTCTGTCGCTGGTGGCGACAAGCAGAGGGCGATCGATAGAGAAGTACGATGCATACGTGTGCGATCTAAAGTGTCCGATTCCACAGGCAAAGATGTGATTGAGCACACCGCCGGTCCTTGCCGTGGGTGCAATGTCGAGGGAGGACTGGTCGGCACCAAACGCCTCCCTCATGTACTCCAGAAAGCTCGGTTTTGGGGTCTATAGAGGTCTATATGTTGAAGTTAAGCTGAAAGGAGAAAAAAACTTGAAATAGAAAGTAAATCGAAGAAAGGTAGAAATTTTCTACCGTTAGGAAACAGACTTACTTGACAGAGACAATTCAAGCTCGCGATTATTCTTCCTCATCGAGCTCCCAGCAACCATTTGCAGGAATGGCCAGTTGGCAGTGGTACCATGGTTGATTTCGAAGCCTGTTCCGTCAGTAAAGCGATATATATATATATATATATATATATATATATATATATATATATATATATATATATAGATAGATAGATAGATAGACATCAGAAAGTGCCCGAAGTACCCTGTAAGAATGGTAATCGTATTAAAAATAGGCGATGCACGCATTCATCATTTAGAGATGATTGATTACTTTAATGCTATTAGCAATCTCACTTATTGTTGGTGGGGAATTGTTGATTATATCTTTAATATGATTATTATGATGAAAGGTGGCGTACACCCAGTGTCCCAAGTTGGCTTGAAAGAGGGTTGTAGCGTCATCTTCTTCACCACGTATCGTCATGTATCATCACCGCGCCGTGCATCTCACGTGGCTCAGGCCACGGGTCCCGAGCATCGAACAGAACGTGCTGTCGATCTGGACCGGGCTGGTCGCTGTAGCCGCCGCTCTGCTCCCCGCCTTCCCAAATAAATGTAGGGACGACGGCGTGCCACACTCGGGAGCCGTCGGGTAGTCTTCCAACAAGGGTCAGCGAAGCACGGCACATACCAAGAGGCACCTACCTAGTAACCTAAGTTGGCATCAAGGATGTTCGTTGAAAAGCACCACGTACCCAGAGTTACATACCCAAAAACCCAAGTTGTCCCTATTTGACCCATTTGCCCATGGACTACCTGGTGACCCAATCTAGCGGGAAAGAGGTTAGCCCGCTGACATAGACAGAGATCTGATTATGAGGCACGTCGTAGGTCGGGGGCTTTGGAAAATTTGGCCACCTGGGGTTCTTTAACGTTCGAAGCTTCAATACCTGATGGCCAGTCTGTGCGCCTACAAGAATCAGCCTCGGGTGCAAACGAAACCCTCCCTGCTAACCCAGTGACTTCCGCGTACGCACACAATAACGCGCGGCCGCATATCTGCAACATTCTTGACGGTGTAGCGCCTTCCCGCCACGTTTCCATTGGCTCGAAACTCTTGCCCGAAGCCACCAACTCCAGTAAGAGAAGCCTTTAACGAGCTCGACTCGCGAGGGGTCCAACTTTAGAACGTTAACGACTCCGTGAGATAAAAGGACCAACTTCAAAAGACGAGCTGGACTGGCAGCAGTCAGTGTGCGCATAGAGCGTCCCTGCAAGATCTCAGCTCGACAGGGCATACTGCAGGTGCGTGGCGACACAGGAGAACCCCCCGCGTTCTTCTCGAAAGGACAACAGGCGACGGGGCACTGCTACTCTGGCTGCTCGTTCGCCGTAAGGAATAGAGACCCGGCGTTGTTTTCTTTTTCTCACGGCGTCTCCAGACGTTTTCCAGACAAGACGGCGGGAAGGCGAACTTCGTCTCGGGGAAAGAAAGATGACGTCTGTGGCTTTCAAGTGAGCAATGGCTGAAGGAGCCCCGAAGGAATGACAGTCTTGAAGGCCCGGGAATCGAATGGCCACCGCACTGCTGAGCGGGACCGAAGAGGAGATGCCTATCTCCCCATCCCTTGCTAGTAGTAACAGCAGCAGCAGGGGAGTGTAAGGAGAGGGGCCACCAAACGGCGAGTGAACGTACTATCGTAGCGGGAGCCAGACCTGGCCGTCCCGTCAGTCGACTTCCCGCTGCGTCCGAGATGGGATGGGGATAGCGAAACGAAGCAGCAGAGGTGGACGGCAAACTGTGACCACCTCTCTCCTGGGCTGTGTATATCTCCCCTCGGTGCACCTCCCCTCGTGAATCTCCTTTTCTGGGTCATCTCAACCTTTCTGCCTTACTGTAACCTCTGTCCCCTTCCGCCCTCCGTCGTGGTCGTTTTCTTGTCCTTCTAGTTGTTGTTTCGCTGCCCCCCCCTCCCCCCTGCTTTCTCTACCCACCGTTTCGGCTTTTGACTGACCATAGTGAAAGCGCGGGGGACCGAGAAAAATCGAACGGCACACAGGCACACGCACGGATGGACGCGCGCTGGTCCACCAGACCCCCGTTCCAGCTGACCCCTTGCGTGGCAGCCCAAGTTGCCGGACGGGACGTCGGGAACGGCTAACTCCCGTGTTTTTCCGGTCATAGCCGGCGAAGATATTACTGACCGATGAAGGTTCGGAAATATATATATATATATATATATATATATATATATATATATCATCAGCCTATGTTTATGTCCACTGCAGGACGAAGGCCTCTCCCCGTGATCTCCAATTACCCATGTCTTGCGCTAGCTGATTCCAACTTGCGCCTGCAAATTCCCTAACCTTATATCGCATATAGTTCTTTAAAACGAGCTCATGTTGCCTATTCCCCACCTAGTTTTCTGCCGTCCTCGACTGCGCTTCCTTTCTCGTGGTATCCATTCTGTAACTCTATTGGTCCACCGATTATCCATCCCACGCATTACATGGCTTGCCCAGCTCCATTTTCCCCGCTTAATGTCCACGAGAATACCGGCTATCCCCGTTTGTTCTCTCATCCACACAGCTCTCTTCCTGCGTCTTAACGTTAGGCCTAACAATTTTCGTTCCACACACACACACACACACACACACACACACACACACACACACACACACACACACAGGACAACATAGCGGAAATTAATTGTACTTACTAACTGAGCATCGCACGCGTAATGCGAAGACGTGGCAACGTTCCCCACCTGCGGCCAGTTGTTTTTTCATTCATTTTCATTTCCATGAATTTATCATTTCTTTAATTCAGTTAGTAAGTACAAGTAATTTCCTCTTTTTTGTCCTTGGTGTCATTGTTTGTTGGCTTCTTATGATATTGTTACGAAAGGATAGGAGGAAAGGAAAGAAGAAGATAGAGAGACACTGGCTGCTGCGTGTTGTTGCTGGTCAGCTATCTTGACCACATTAACTCTACTTGTGTATATATTGTAAATACATTCTGTCTATACTCCCAACATCTCCGTTACATATGATTAATAAAAACCGGGCCCATCGGTTCCCTTTCTCTTCGTATATATATATATATATATATATATATATATATATATATATATATATATATACGAGAAGGGAAGGCTTATGCTCTTTCTATGAGTCTTCTTGGGTGGTGTATCTTTCTTTGCATTCGCGCAGTGATTTCCTACGATAATCATGAATAAACTATACTACTAGTCTCTCAATGAAGACGTTCTTTTCAACTGTCATTACACTGTATTTTTTTCTCTGTACAAATAAAAAAAGTTATTCACGCATGCTGTGGTCTTGAAATGAGGCTTGTAAGATCGAAATAAATTAACAAAGACATTTAAATAACCCGGCAGCCTCTATTACGGCGTATTTTATTGCCGCAGTGGGCGTAAAACTCTATCATTTAGCATCGCCGTTCTCTCTGTGCTGCGCGTGCCTTTGATAGCTGTTCTGGATGTCAGCCAAGGTTACTTTAGTGAAGCAGGCATTAAGTACATGCAGTAAGAAGCAGAAAGTGATACTCTATCGCGTAGCACGTCGGGAAGTGTTCTAAAAATACGTTTCTTTAACCACAACACGAACAGGAGTATGAAAGACTTAACTGCGAAGACCAAGCATGCCGTCCAGTATTATTTCGTTTTGTCTTCATTGTCATTATCACGATGTTTAAGTACCAAGAAAGAAGGCCTCCCTCGTATATCTCATGCAATGTCTTTCATTATCCTTCAATTTCCAGCTCCCCACCCGTTAGTACTGACAGAGCATACTTAATATGCATATTTCTTTAAAACGATATTGCCGTTCCTGACTTTGTGGTGCCTGCCACCTCTGCACGAACTCATATTGCCTATTCGTTATTCGGGTGTTCTTTTACTATTTCGCCCCATTGTACTTACTTGCTGCTTCAGGAAGCTGAGTAACATTCGCTAACGTTTGTTCATTTGCCAGTCACGGCGCATTCCTGCAATTACCCGCATATTAAGTATTCAAATTTATTCATGGAATTTACCGTTCTGGATTTTCGCTCATTTGTTTCAATATCCAGCCCTGCTGCTCTTCCCTAACCGCAATCCTTCCCCAACTTAGGTTGTTTAATGCTTCTCGCAGAAATGTGAAGACACGCACGTACACGAGCACAAATTGAGCGACAGTAAACGCAAGCCCATTGGTGCTCGCCTCAATGGTAAGGAATGTTGAAGACTAGACCAAACGGCAAGCAATCAACGCTTGGTGGGCGCAACAGGTTTCCCATCGGTTGAAGCCATTCACGAAAGTCGGACTCGAAGCCGTAAGGAACGGTATCCCTGCGCCGTAGATAAGGCGGGGGCAGCGGTTGCTACGCAAGGCACAGTTGACGTGCAGTGGCAAGCCAGCAGCGGGTTGCTGATGCCTCCCTGTGTATACTGCCAGTCCTTTCTTTTCCCTCACCCTCCCTTCTTCGGCCATCCCGTGCAAAGAAGCCGTGGCGGGAGGAGGAGGAGGAGGAAACATTGACAGATTTACGTTTTGTGCAGCTGTCTCGACTCCCCCGCTCTCCCACTCACTCCTTGCACCGCCTCCCGCTGTGGCCACTTCCCCTTCAACCCCACCATACTTCCTTCTTTATACTCACGCAAGCCTCCCCTCTTCTTTTTCTTTCCTGAATTGCCTGAGGGGGGGGGGAAAGAAAGGAGGAAGCGCTCGTTGCTTTTGTCACCTTTGCTTTGCTTTGCCTTTTCTTGCTTCTTTTGAGTCAGGTGGGCGTCCTTTTATTATTTTTTTTTTGTCCTTGGCTGTTTCTTGCACGAGTTCCTTAGAGTGCCCAACGGCACCTGAAAAACGCTGCTAGAAAAACGGGGAGCAAAAGGAGGCTTCCCTGCAAAGCCTCTTCTTTACTTCTCGCGAGGGAAGCCCTGGCTTCCCTCGCCGTACAGCTGATGGTTCAAGTCTCATTCGTTGTGCCCGTCCGCCACACCTCTGGCCATTTGTGCTGGTCAGATCAATGCTGGGCGCTGGGTCACGGACGAAAAAAAGGGGTTTTGGAAGAGCAAATACAATGGGGAAGACAGAGTCTGCGAATGGGGAGCCCTCGGTTCGGAACTTGCAGGAGAGAGCTCTTTTCTCCGACCTGTCCATCTTCTCGCTTTGTTCGTCCGCGCACTTTTTTGCTTTGCCCAGTTACTTCGTTGCTTTTCCCTCGTACTGTTGTTATTTCTTTTTTTGTTTTGTTATCTCGCTCCGCTGTATGCGTAGGTGGTACGCATGAGCGAGGCTTTGACCTCGGACGCGCGCGGCTGTTCGCGCGAAATCAGCTTTTCGCGGCTTAGCTGGTCGCGTTTATTTACGCTCGTGCACCTCCGTCTCCATTGTGTTCTCTCGCGCCATTTGGCGAGGACCAGAGGCTGTTTACAGGTGGGATCTCGCATTCTCGCCTTTCTTTCCTGTCTTCTTATTTATATATATTTATTTTCTCTGTCTTCCTCTTCTCGGCAGTCACGGCTTCTTCCGACGCTCCATAACGCATTGAAGTGACGCTCCCCGCTCTGTTTGGACGTTCCCTACCGAGTGTCCACTCTGGGTCAACAATCGAAGAGTAATGGCTTGCTCACTCATGCCAAAAAAAGTCTGGCCGAGAGGCCGGAAACCAAAATAAATAGAGACGTGAAGTGGTAATTCCGGAACAAAACGCGAAGGCGTGGCAGCTTCCCCGGGCTCCGTTGTTGGCTGCTGTAATGGGCGTGCCTCGAAGAACTAGAGTGATGCTAAGCCCCCTTTTAAGCGACAGCTGGTGACAATTGAGAAAGTGTTTGAAAGAATGTGCGCCATCGCATTCATCCCTGAACGCAGCCTATACGCCCTTTTACCGGAATCACGCGGCTGTCATTGATCGCTGTATAAAGAGACCTTGCGTTGCCCATAGCATCGATCTCTTCAACAAAACTACCCGTAGTCTATGCTCATCGCGCTCTGGGACGAATCAATGGCCAACAATCACCGAACGCCTTTCTGAGGTCAGAAAAATAAAGCTTACATGCATGGGAATCATCCCGTATGAACCATTCCGCATGCAATGCTGAGAGCTATTGATAGCTCTATCATGTTTAATCTTGTCTTATAAAATTAAGCTTGGAGTTTGCTCTGCTCACAACCCTAACAAAAAAGAAAGCAAATTAGAGAACTTAAGACACCAGCTGCTTGTTTCACGATTTGAAGACTTGGGAGTGGCCTCAGGTTTTGTAAACAATGGGCGCCTTCACTATTCAAGTTTATATCACTTTTCACTGTCTAATACTATATCGTATGCTACTGTATGTAGTAGCCACCCAGATAGTCTCGCCATCCTCTCTCTTGTGCTTTGACGCTCGGCAGCGAGTGGATCGGAGACGAAAGCTGCGAATTACGTCGACCGCTGTCTTTTTCAGTCCTGGTCTAAGCCGTACCAAGGCATCGTGTACGCTTGGAACTTAGCCCTA